>NC_133618.1:476231908-476499408 GCF_048593235.1 Sminthopsis crassicaudata
GACTTCTGCATGTACAACTCTTACAACTGGATGACTCAGCTTATCCCAGGCAAGAAAGGGTTTTCACTGACATCCTACTCAGGTTCTTTTACAATGGTTCCAAAACCAAACCCAAAGAGTTTCAGACAAATAAGAAAAATATCAGTTCCCTCTTACTTGTATTTGGTAGGAAGAGAAGGATCATGGTGTTTTGGAAAGAAAATCAGACTTGAAGTCAGAATAAGGCTTCCTAGCTAAGTGACCATGGGCAGATCACTTATTTTCTCTGGTATCAATTACCTCATCCATAAAATGAAACTTATGTTACCTATCAGAAGGATCAAATTTGTGGCCCACTTTGAACCAAATTAAAATTGAATCGGGAAATGTTTAACAAAATTAAATTGTTCATTTATGATTTTCTGAGTCAGTATGCAACCAAGAGGGAACTACTTCTCTGAATTTGATACCACTAAATTCTACTTCATGCTTTTGTGAGGAAAGTGTTTTTAAACCTTAAATCCCCATAGAAACATAAGTTACTATTATCATCATAGAGTTCACTTCCAAGGGTCATGTGTATATATTAAAGGTATAAGAACAAACTTCTGAATTACCCCATTAGAGCTAAAGAGTACTTTGGAAGCCATCTAGTTCAAATTTTTCCAAATGAGGGAACTGAGGCCCAGAGAGGAAAAGGGATTTGCTTAATGTCAAAATCAGAACCTGTTCTAGAAATCAAGTCTTCTAATGCTAAATCCAGGGCTCTTTTTACTATAACAATTCAAATTCTGTTACAGAGCATGAAACCATACTCATCATTAGCATACCCTAATGCCTACAGGACAAAGTTCAAACTCCTTTTCCTAACATTCAAAGTACCCCATAATATGACCCCAAATGAGTATTTCTCACTCCTGTTTCATAACACTCTTTGCTCCAGTCAGAGACTTACCATCTCCCTATAAATACTTCATTTTTCTAACTCCATGCATTAATCATTTTGGAATGACGTTCCCATTCACCTTCTACCTCCATTTTCTATCCATCTCCCAAGGCCCAGCTAGAAATAGCTTCTCCTCCTTCCTTGACCATCTCAACTAGAAATGCTCTTTCTCTCCAATAAGCTTGTATAGCACCATATAAAGCCTCTTTTTGCCCTCTATCATGTTTCCTTGTATCATAGTTACTTGTGTACTTGTCCTACCTTCCTTATTAGACTGTAAGTTTCTTGAGGATATTAATTACTCTCTGGTAGACCTATCACAATTTTTTGCATATATGAAGTGGTTATGCTCTAGTTTTCATTGTATTTTCCAGTTCTAAATCTGTGATCTATATTTATCCATTTTTGCCTTACCTCTTTTATCCATTAGATTGTAAATACCCTAATCAAGGGTATTGTACTGTTTCAGCTCTGCATCCTTAGTACCTACCACAGTACATTGCATATAATAAGCATGTAATGTTCCTTGAATTGAATAGCAGGCACTCAATAAATATTAAATGAATAAATAATTTGATCCTTACAAAGTAATCCAATGAGGAAGGAAGGACAACTCTCATCCACATTTTACAAATGACTAAATTGAGTTTCAAAGAGTTGAAGTGATTTGCCCAATAAAGTTATACAAGTTAGTAGTAAGGTCTGTCTCCTTGGGCCCCATGGTGCCACAAGATGTTACAGTCATAGGAAACCAGCAGAAAAATCACCCAATTTAGTTATGAGTAGAGAAATTTGGCTTGATTCTGAATGTGTAGTTTGTCATTGTAGAAATAAAAGGGGACTTAGATCTCAGAAATCTCAGAAAATTAAAACGGTATGCTTTATCCAGTAACCCTCACCCATGGCCAGAGTTCTTATCTTGAACACAGAAATTACAACAATCTACCAAATAAAAAAATAAAAAAGTGGTTTGGAAGAAGACCTCAGATTCATTGGCCTGTGATAAAACTGGAAATTGCCTACTGATTGAGCATTCCCTTATGTGTTCAGTACATAGTTTGTACCTCTGTATACAATTCACTGTTGTGAATTATCTAAAGTGAGGGTTGGTAAACTAAGCTCTGTGGGCCAATTGGCTGTTTTTGTAGGGCCAATGAGCTGAAAATAGTTTTTTACATTTTTAAATAAAATTTTACCGGATTTAACTATTCTTAGTTCACTGACCATACAAAATAAACAAGTGGCTGGCCAGATTTTGTTCTCAGGCCCTTAAGTTCTAAATTAGATTGCTTTTTTTCCACATTTGGAAAGAGTAAACCCTTAACCTTCCTTGGCTTCAGTTTCCTCATTTTTAAAGTGAGGGTGCCTTGAACTAGATCAGAGGTGTCAAATTCATGGCCCTAGGACACACAGCAAAACTCTGAAGTGGCTGGAAGCATATTGAAATTGATTGAGAAATATTCAATAAAATAAATAAAAATATAATATCATATAGATAACATTATTTGTGTTTTTTAAAGTCAATATATGGTGTGAACTGGCTTCTATTTGAGTTTGACAAGTAGTACCAGATGGCACCATGTGATTTTTAAAGTCCTTTATAGATACAGATCCTGTATAGAGGGTTCTGAACTTTCTCAGTTCATGTGGTTCTGAGTGTCTCAGTCATTTTTCCATGTACCTGAAGGACAAAAACAAAAATAAAAATAAAACATATGATATCACTGTGCTTCCTTTGAAAATTAAAAATCTCATCTAATCATCTATGAGGTTTTAGTAGTGCCATAGATCCTACATATTTCTTAGTTCACTGAACATACAAAATAAACAAGTGGCTTGCCAGATTTTGTTCTAACTAAAATTTAAGTTCTTTTAGTTCTAACTAAAACAAAACAAACAATCCCTGTCCTTGAGGAGCTCACAATCTAATGGTGAAGATAACATGTAAATAAATGTGTAAATTATAGGTATGTATCCATATATATTATATAGAATAATTTGGAGACAAACTCAGAGAAGAGGCAAGAATATGCCCGTAGGGGCAGCTAGGTGGTGCAGTAGATAGAGCACCAGCCTTGAATTCAGGAGGACAGGAGTTCAAATCTGGTCTCAGACACTTAACATGTCCTAGCTGTGTGACCCTGGGCAAGTCACTTAACTTAATCCTGGCCTCAAAAAAAAAAAAAAAAATGCTGGTAAATGTTTAACAAAAAACTTTAAAGCTTAATCTGCATTATTAACATTTTCTCCATGACTTTCTTAAATCTCATCAATCAAAATTATCAGGGAAGCCCTGATATTGTAATTTTTTTTTTTTTTTATTTCTGAGGTAAAAATGCTCACATTGAGAGAGAGAGAGAGAGACAGAGAGAGAGACAGAGACAGAGACAGAGACAGGAGACAGGAGACAAACTTTGAGTGGGAACCTTCACCTACAGAAATGTTATCTCTGAATCAGAGGGAAATATATGAGAGAAAATCATAGCAAAAGTTCACACAATGTCCACCATGACTGACTTAGCTGGACTGGTTCTTTGTATTCCTAGAGGAACCCCTAAGATTTGGTAGCATGGGCTCAACCCTGATTAACCCTTCCTTCCTTCCTTCCTTCTTTCCTTCCTTCCTTCCTTCCTTCCTTCCTTCCTTCCTTCCTTCCTTCCTTCCTTCCTTCCTTCCTTCTTTCTTTCCTTCCTTCTGTCTCTCTTTCTTCTTCTTCTTCTTCTTCTTCTTCTTCTTCTTCTTCTTCTTCTTCTTCTTCTTCTTCTTCTTCTTCTTCTTCTTCTTCTTCTTCTTCTTCTTCTTCTTCTTCTTCTTCTCCTCCTCCTCCTTCTCCTCCTTCTCCTTTCTCTCTCTCTTTCTCTGTCTCTGTCTATCTGTCTTTCTCTCTCTCTGTCTTTGTCTCTCTGCTCTCTCTTGTCTCTGTCTCTCCCTCCCTCCCTCCCTCCCTCCCTCTTCTCTCTCTCTCTCTCTCTCTCCCTCCCTCCCTCCCTCTCTCTCTCTCTCTCTCTCTCTCTCTCTCTCTCTCTCTCTCTCTCTCTCTCTCTCTCTCTTTTTCTCTCTCTCTCTCTCATATATAAAAAATTATATGCTAGAGAAGAGAGCCTGGGCAAAAGTTGGCCTGAAATATCTATATGTTAGTTGGTGTTCGTGAAAAATCTTATGTGTGGGTGGGATTGTAACAGCAGATGTAGCTTCCCTTTCGGTCTCCTCCCTCTGTCAGCTTTTTTTTTTTTTTTTCCCCTCTTCCTTCCTTTCTCTTTTTTGCCCCTCTTTTCCTTATTGCATTTTCATAACCTCCTAGCAACAGGCTTTTAACCTAGCTTTGCCCCAGTGCCCCCTCCCTGGCACACACCCCAGCTCCCCCACGTGGGCTTTATCATGAAAGGCTGTGCCCACCCCTCTTTCATCCACTGCCTCTCTCAGGGGCCTAAGCTGACTCATAGAAGAGGGTCCTTTGTGGAGAAAAAAAAAATGGCTCTGTCCAAGGTAGTCAGCAAAGGCTGAGCCTCCATCTTCATTCAGCAGTGCCCCAGTTTCTCAATCTGAGGAATCACAGCATCATTGATTTGGAGATAGAAGAGACCTTTGGGATCACATAGTAAAATTTTCATTTTACTGATGAAGACACTGAGACTTAAAGAGGGAGAGCTCCTAAAACAGGAAGTAAGCTTCTATTAATTTACTGGAGGCAGAATCACAAAACTGGAGAGAAGCAACAGACATGGAAGGTATTTCCTCCCCCCACCCCATCCCAATCAACCTAAAATAACCAACTTCATTCCGAGCTTTGAAGTGTTCTTTAGGCTTCTCCACTTTTAAGACACCCCCCGGCTCTATTGACAATTCAACAGTTGTCACTGTGTTCCCCATCTGCCTCAGAAAGGAGAATGATGGGCTCTCTATATCAGTTTCCTTCCATGCCTTTATTTCAAGAGGCAGGTAAAAAAAGAGTCTAGACGGATAAACAGTCCCAGCTTCACCTTGTAGTTGATGTCTTTTAAATAGCAAAGAAACCTCTCCCCACCAAACCCCCCCTAACAGCTTCACCAAACCCACTTTAACACTAAGTGCAGAGTGTACAAATTGCTTTCATAACCATATTCATCTAGTACCTTTATGTTTTGAAGTATTCAGACTTGCTTTAGTTTTATTAATGTATTTCTTTTATCTTTCATCTGAATAGTGTTCTCTATGTAAAGTGACCAAATGTGATTAATGATGAATAGATGAAGATGGGACAGGGTGTTTGAAAAATGACTTAAGTACTCTATGGAAGTCACTGGCGAGAGTCCCAAAATGCAAATCCTGGTTAAGTTAATGACTGGAAAATCATGATGGCATTAGTGTCTGAGCTTTTGCATTATTCCGATTGCTTTATAAACAATAAATAATTAGCATTTTACATTAGAATCCGTTAATCCACTGCATACTTGATTATCTTCATAGGCCCAACTCTCTGAGAGTCAAAAGTTTAAATCTAATTGACAAATAGAAGCGCAGATCCTGATCCCTGGCTGTCCAGCATTGGTAAGTAACAGTTTCACTTTGCCAATGGCATAGTGGAGTTCATATCCCATTAACGGTCGGTACTTTATTAAAATGTCCGGAATAATCGAGTTTGCAAGAGACAGGCTTCCATAAGAAGGGTTTGTGTGTTCTCTGTATGGGATTTTAGGAAGGAAAATTGTTTTTATGTTCGTGTCTTCCACTTACTGACATTACTATCTGTGTGGCTATGTACTTCCATTTACCCTTTGGTAGTTGAAAAGCTTTATGAAAAATAAATTAATAATGCATACTAAATTATGTCAGCAAGAAACATTCAGGTATGTATTGCAGTTTTCAAGAGTGTTTAGATTTGCATCTCTTTAAAAAGGATGTTTTCCCTTTTATCTTTCTCACAAGCCCTTAACCAAAGCCAGGACTCTGTAGTCGCAGTCTGGTGATGAGCCCTATTAGAAAGGAGGGGGTCTTCCTATTCATTTGGACTATTGCTTAATCAGGATTCCTGGCCCTTGGGTAGCTAGGCCAGGCTCCGAGGCAAGCTGGAACCCCTGGGCATCCTCTCTAACCTGAGAAATGCTGAGGTTCTATGCCCCCCCCAAGTAAGAACCGGGAGTAAAAACCCCTTTTAAGTAACCAGCTCACTGGAGCTGTTCATTGAGGAGGAGAAGGTTTCTACAGAGGGAAACACAAGCAGGAGGTGATAAATAGAGTCTAAAAATGGATGTGCTTTTCCAGCCCATGCTGTATCATGAAACTGAGATTTGCAAACCTTCACCACCCCTAGTACTTAACACTGTTGAAAAAGCCACCTTTCAAAGTTGCTGTTGTATGTGTGTGTGTGTGTTTTAAACCACAAAGGAAAGAAAAATATAGTAGCATCGATTGTTAAATCCTCGCTCCTGCTCCTCCTTGCCCGCACACAGAACATTCTGCCTTTGTAGCCGCGCAGAGGGTTGGTATTTATCAGGGTTCAGAGCCAGTTCAGCCACACACTTGACAAATTATTTGTGGAATTGTTGTATTCATAGTCACTTAAATAAGAATCTGTCAACACGAAAGCCTGGGTTTTGTTGCAGCAAGTCTCACAGTTTTTCCTGCGCACTCAAGGAATGATGGATTGGAGGTAATGCAAATTCACTACCATTTTATATGCTGGTGCCTTCTTCACAGACAGGAAGCATAGCTCAGTATCATCTTGTAAAATCCCTTAACTGTACAGGCCGAGTTCTGTGTTGGAAGTACGTGTGTGAGTGCGCGTGTATATGTTTCTTCTCTTTCTCCTTCTTCTCCTCAAATGGGATGCTGGAACGGGGAAATGGAATTCAAATATTTTCCTCACGTCTCATTTTGGAAACTGTTCCTCACAGCAGGTGTGCAGGCTGGATTTTTTTTTTTTTTCTTTTTTAGGCTAACTCATACATATGCTTAGCTATGCTCTGTAATTAAAACAAATTTGATAAATATAATTATTTGGTTTTATGGCAACTTAAAAGTTAATACCCCTTAGCAGGACATTAAATCTTAACTCTCAAGAAGCAGTAGGAGGGAAAACAACATTGCATCTGAGGAGAGGCCAGCTGGGGATATTACCCAATAAGCTGGCCACTTTTAGTGAGTCTTTATTAAGCTCCACCAAGCCCATCCCCACAATGCTCAGAGTTTCTCCCTGATTCTGAGGGACGATGGGCTCCTTGCATGACTACTGGGAGTTAGGATGTCTGTTTTGGAGGTAAGACTGGGACTAAGAGACCAAGCAAGCCTAATCCAGAGATCATCTTTCCTTGCTCCTTAAGCATTGGAAATCACTTTATTAGTTACCAGACAAAGGGTCAAAGGATTACCTATTTAAGCTGCAAGGGACCTCGAGGGCCATTGGGTACAATATCTTCATTATTATGGTGAGGAAACTGGAAAGCTGAAATGCTTTGTCCCAGGTCACACATGTAATGAAAAGCCAGATCTTTAACTCTAAAGCCAGTGAGTGTCCTCCCACTGCCCCTATGGCACTCACGTGCCTTTCTTTCATATGGGATTCACAGGGGAGATTATTTAGAAAGGCTTTTTATCAGAAAGATCACAGGATTTAGAGTTGGATGGGACCCTGAAAGACTTTTAATCTAAACCTCTCGTGTCTGAGAAAATGGAGGCCCATGGAGCTAAAAGGACTTTGGACCTAAATAATTTGACCCCAAATCTACTTTATTTATTTTATTTTATATATAGATTATTTGTATATTGTCTCTACTACTAGAAAGGGCCCTCTTTGAGGGCAGGGATTGTCTTTTGCCATCTCTGTATCCCGAGAGATTAGCACAAAGGCTGGCCCATGGTAGGTGTTTACACCTTATTGACTGCTGACTTTTTTATGTCTTTCTTAAGCTTTCGATGTCTATTGAAGCCTAGGGAGTCATTTTCAAAATAATTGTTTTAAAATTCATAAAATAAAACACAGGATTATAAAGAAAACTAATCACATTGAAATACAATTATCAAAGAATTAAATAAACAAGTTCACAATCCTTCAGTGAGAGAGTTCTGGACTAGATAATCTTTAAGGTCCCACCTAGATCTAAAACTGCCACGATTCCATGGTGTCATCCTCCAATTAGAAAAGTTACAAAGGAATTTCTGGGAATTATAAGCTATTCCCAAAGCAGTACTGGATTGTATAGTGGCACAGTCCATCTGCGCCCCCTCCTTTAGAAACTGTTGGTGAGTGCAGAAGAAAATACAGAAAGGCAACGTAAAAACAAAATCCCACGTTATATAACACGTCCCCTTAATATCGTTGAAAAATATATGTAATATTTTGAAATCACTGACTAATTATTTCTAATCATTCCATAATAATTTATGGAGAGAATCACTCTTTTGGATGCATTCCTGTTTTGATCTAAACGTATTTCCGAACGCACTGTCAAACATCCCCATTTGGCAAAGGATTTGGTTTCACTGAATTTCTTTAATGTGTCCAGATCTCTTGCCAATGAGTCTGTGGAACATATTTTGACAGCTTTGTTGCTAAGTTTGTTGCGACTTGTGTCTGGAACGGGTATCAAATTTCAGATATTAATCTGTTTGTTTCCTTCCTAGATGGAGCTATTTGGAGAATGCCCCTGGCTTGCCTGAAGCCGCTCCCATCCAGGATGAAGGGTCATTACTTTTTAGGATTTTTCCAGGCCATTGAGTTTTAGAATTCTCTGAGAATGGCCTACAGAATATCTTTGTTTGGCTCAGAAGGTAACTCAGGGAAGCCTTGGTGAGGATGGGGGGACAGAAGTTTGGTAGCAACTAGAATGGTGGGGGCTTTGTTTTATATATATATATATATATATATATTTTTTTTTTTTGCATCTATAACTATAGGCCAGTTCATATCAAAAAGTGTATGTTCTCATAGTAGTTCCATTTTTATCCTATTAATATTTGTATTAACAAACATATTGACTTTGTACTTATTGTGAGTATTTCCAAAATGGTTTCTGTCCATTTTAACAGACTGCTCATTGGGTTTTCTGAGTTTTGTACAAATGTCTTAAAAGGAAATTGTGGTATTATAGCATCATCTTTTCTTAAAGATTCACATTAGCCTAAGCAGGAATACTTTTCTTGGGTAGAAGATTCTCCTTCAGAAATGACCCTCCTGAGATTTCAATGGAGACGGGAAGAACTACTTGGTGCTGAATATTGCATAAGCCATCAGGCATGTTCTCTTGGTCATTTAGTGTTGTTTATATGTTTCTTACCTTCTTTTAAAGGAAAGTTCATTGTTTGGGTGGATGGGGGTATATTTGGAAATTATTGTGACATAAAATAAAAGGTAACAGTAGGACTTTTTCTCCTTAAAAACATAATACTCTGTGTAGTCTTGTTGTTATATCAAAGATGTTCCCTTTGAACTCCTCTGACACTAATATTATGGAGCTTGTAACATTTAGATGCTCACTGTGTGTTTTCTTATGGGTTCACATGGGTTAGTTTTGTCTTTCCAACTAGACTAAAAGGACTTTCAGTTAAGATGGCTGGTAATCAGGAGCTGAACAAAGCCCAGCTTTCCCATAACTACCTCAGCAAAGATGAAAAATGATCAACAGATAAAGTAATGATCAAGACGTTCAAGAAACTCAGTAAGTGAATTTTTTCAGCTCAGGGGATCAAGAAAGAAGTGTGAACCAGGGCTGAGCCAGGAATGCCTAGAACCTGTCTGCATCCGTTGCTTGGACCTCAAAGTGGGTAAGAAGTCTACATGCCTCAGAGTGGGAAAGCACTGATCAGACTACACCAAAATTCAGTCTGTTTACTGAAGGCATAAAGTTTGCTGGGCTGGAGCACTCTTGGGATCCTTGAAAAATACAGAGCTCAGAACCTGGAAGAACAATGGCAGGACACAACACATTAGGACCAATAAGGCCCCAGCATTCTTTCTGGAAGTGTTCAAAGCCTACCCAAAATTCAAAATTAGTTAAGCAACAAGGTCAAAAGAAGACACCAATGACAAATAAATATTATGGATCTAGGGAAGACACAAAACCAGAGTAGTTTCTAAGAACACCCCATTACTTAGATAATACTTTAAGTCCACTGTAGGACTTTAATGGAAGAACATACAGCATACATGTGTATACATAAATATACATATATTTGCATATAACTTTAAATATGCGTACATGTACATATTTACCAACAACATGAATTTGGGGATATATATTCTCAAATTCATATAGCTGTAAAGTGTCACAACCTGGATTTCTTGGTTTTATAGTTCAGCATGTCCCATTGGACATATAAACCATGGATAAATGTATGCAAATTGTAGGTGAACAAATACAGTGTGTCCTAAAAATTTTAGTGCATTCTTAAGGATATATGTAAAGTGTATATATACATGTATACATACATACGTATATGTATGAACTTATACATGTGTGTTTATTAAAGTGAATAATGATTTCCCAGAAGAGGTCAAATTATTCAGATTCACTGCATATTTCCCATGGGCTAGAACCATTGAAGTTGTTTTATATAATTGACATCATTATAACTTTAAGTAGTTTGAATTCAAATGCATATATGATCACTTCAGAGGATTCATTATTGGCATTAATCAGAACCTAGCTGTATAACTACATGTGTATATAAACATTTATATACATATATATGTCTGTGTGTTTGTATATATATACACACAGTATGTATATAGTCTATGGTTAAATAAATATAAGTGTATAAATATATGTGTATATTAATATATATGTATGTATACATACACACAGATATAAATCTTTAAGTTCTATATAAATGTTCATTTATTTGAGTGTGTATATATGTTGTCCCCAAAGTTTTAATGCCATTTTGAACTATTAATGCTCAAAACACTCTCTCCATGTATACACACCCATGTATGTACATATATATATATATATATATAAATATATACACACAAAATATATTCTATATAGCTGTATATTATATAATATATTGTATTTGTATATATGTGTGTATCTATATATCACTTGCCTAAGTCCACATAGTTATTAAGGTTAGAATAATTTACTGTCTTTTGATCTCACTCTTATATCCTTTTCATTAATTCTGAAGAGATTCAAGAATGTATCATTATGCTTAGCTTTATCATTATCTCTAGCCTAGTTGATGAAGTCATAGGATATAATCACAGACAAAATGAAGTGTTAATATGATAATGAGGTGTTAACCCCCGATGGTCCTTTTACACAGTGTGAATACCTTTCATTAATGAAATAAGAGGGAGCTTGGTCATTGGATAGGGAAAAAAAGTTGCCCTTACATTCCTTGAGGTTTTAAAGAGCGAAGTCCTAGGGAGAGTTGGATAGTCAAGCAATTGGAAAGTTGGACAGTTTGTGTTGGATGACCAGGAGTCCCCTTAATATAGGTGAATCTGTCTCCTGAGGGGTTTCTTCTCCTTTCCTCACACTTCTGGCTATGGCTCATAGCAGTTGAATTATTCCTGTAGTAGTAGACATCTTAGTAGTAGTAGGTAAGCCAATTTGAAGAATAAGGGAGGGAGCACTGAATACATTTCAGACAGAAATGGGTACAGACAAGCAAACTCTTAAACAACTTCAGTCATTATTGTTTCTGTAAGCAAAGGTAAGAATTGGCAATGAATTATTCCCGGGATTAAGAATTAAACAATAGAGAAATGGATATTGTGAGAGCCCAGCTGAGTTACCTTCCAATGAAAGATCTTGTGATCATGAGGGAACACTGAAGATTTCAGAAGGAAAGTAGAAGAGACATCAGGGCACTCATGAGTGATCTTGACCACATAGATTTCCTATGTTTGTGTGTGACAACCATTCCAAGTTTATTCCTGTTCTTCCCACAGACACTGTATATTTTTGTGGGAAAGTGAGACCCATGATTTTTGGAGAGTATTATTTTGTAGCTGCTGGATCAAATTAAATAATATTTGTAAAGTGCTTAGCACAGTACCTGGCACATAGTAGGGTCATAGTAAATTTTCACTCCCTTCCCTCCTCATTACTCATCATGTTATCTTAGTAAATGCATTTTTTTCTTTAAGATAATTGTGTGTTGTGCTGAATTATTAAAGTGGGATAATACTAGTGAGGGCTAATGAGCCATAGACATAGGAGTGGGACCCCAGTGGGTACCCTTAGGATCTGAAGTGGCACTTACACTCTGGAAACCCAACCTGTGAGTGAGAATAAAATCAGGAGAGTAACTTAGAAGGAATATTACAAATGAATAAAATCAAGAAAGAAAAAAGAAGAGAAATTGTAGAGGGGAATATTTGCAACAATCAATACTAATAAATGACTAACATCCAAGATATATAGAAAATTCATCCAATGATAATAATAGATAATAATAATAGATATATAATCAAAATACAAAGAAATATTTTTCAAACAAGGAATTATAACTCACAAATGATCAGTTGAAAATATGCCCCCAAATCTCTACTAAGAGAAATTAAAATTTAAATCAACTCAAAGGTTTCATCATACAACATGCAAGCTGGCAAAGATCCAAAACATGGTCAGATCAATGTTGGAAGACAAGTACAATAATATGTGGTTGGTGGAAATGTGAAATTATTCAACCATTCTGGATATCAATTTGGAATTATTCAAGAAAAATCACTATACTGTCTATACTCTTTGACTCATCAATCTCACTAGTAAGCACATATACCAAGATGGTCAAAAACACATAAACCAAACTACTGGCTAACACATAAACCAAAGGGTTTTTTTTAACAATATGTCAAAAATATTCATAATAACACACTTTGTGGCAATCAAGAATCAAAATAAAACTTGTGCTTGTTGATTGGAGAATGACAAGAACACTATGTCATTTGAATGTAATGGAATATTATTATTCAGTAAGAGATGACAAACATGAGAATTTCAGAGAAATGTGGGAAGATTTTTCTGAATTAATGCGTAATGAAATCAGTGGAGCCAAAAGAAAAATGAGCACTGCTTAAAATGGAAAGATCACTGAAAGGAAAGTAAGAGGAGCCTTGAGAAGGTACCAGAATGAGAGGTTTCCTAGGAGCAGCAAATCTCCATCACACTACATATTATTAGTAAGAAGAACCCAATTAAAAAAAAATTCATCAACAGGAAAAGAAGTAAAAGAACCCATTATAAATTAGTTCTTATAAGAAAAGTAGCTGAAAGTCAATTTGCCAACTCACAATTTCAGGTTCAATGCCTTCCTTTTTCTACTTTCACATTACTACTCCCACACTTTGTCTGGACATAGGAGTGGACAATTCTGATACTTGTGGCTACTGAATATATAGACTTAAATTCAAAACTTTGCAGTTTTTCAGGGGAGGGAATCCCAATTCTCAGGGTGAGTGGGAGCACCTATTCTGGCCTTGTCCCAACCCCTTCCTACTCCTCTTTAGAATCTAGTCAAGGTAGCTCTGGACCTTACTGGCCACTAAAACTTTGGATTTAATTCATTGAGAGCATGTAGGATTCTGAATCTTTTCTGCCTAAGGAAAGGAAAGGAAAAGAAATAGTTGTTGGAAGAGGAAGAATCTTAGGGAAGGTTACCTGAAAATGGGAGCCAGAAATGCACACAGCATAGAAGAAAATGAATCAATATGACACAAAGGGGTTAAAAAGAGACACTCAACTACAAGTGCTTTGTAGAAAATTTTTTCAGGGGCAGCATTCAGTTTCTCGGTTAAAGACTAAAGGAATACAGTTAAAGGGGGGAAAAAGGAACTCAGAATAATGGGACTACTATAGGAATCTAGAATTTATCCTGTGGTCACTTGGAGTCTCCCTGCAATTGTATCCCAACTGGGTACCTTTACATTCTGAGGAAAACAGGCCTGTTTACTCTGGTGGTTATAACTAGTCAAAGAGAATATGTTGCTGGGGCTGAAAGGCTCAGTAGTGCTGAAGCTTTTAAAAGGAAAGGATTGATGGCCAACACATTTTAAGATAAGACACTATATCAAAATTGGCATCATATTTTAATCAACATTTATGAAAGCTGACTAGAAGGACAAATGAACCAACAATTCAAAAGCAAGATACATTTCAGTGACAAGTACAACATAACAAATTAAACTGGGTCCTGAGAATGGTCAAGAGAGCACAATGACCGCAAGGACTTTTGAAATTACAGGAATAATTTAAAGAACATCTAGAATGGTTTAAAAGATCAATAAGCATTTTTGGAAGCATAGTTATTTTTATTATATTTGTATACCTCAGTCAAAAGCACTGAATATTCTTTTAACTAGTCTTTTCCTCTGAGGATAGTTTTAGATGAATTCTAGAAAGTTTAGTATGCTGTTTCATAGTTATAATTTTCTTTCATAGAATTATAGATATGGTTTTTAATCCACACATTATTTTTTATTTTATTGTGAAGTATGAATTTGAGTCTGTTTTTTGCTTGTACTACCTGAATTGATTAGTAGTTTTATTGTGTTATGATTTGGACAGGATGTATTTTCTATTTCTGCTTTGTTAAATTCGTTTTCAATATCCCTATGACTTAATGATCAATTTCTGTAAAAGCTTCACATCATGCAAAGAAATAAGTATATTCTTTAGCAGTTCCATTCAGAAGACATCAAATGTTTTCTCACTTTAGTTTTTCCTATAATTTGTTCAATTTTAAATTTTCCTTTTAAAAAAAATCTCTTCTTAAAATTATCTAAAACTGAAAGAAGGACATTGACATTTCTTGCCAGGATTGTATTATTATCTATGTCTTCTTGGAATTTAACTAGCTTTTTGCTTTATATATTTAGATGCCAAGATGTTTGGTTTGTTTCCTTTTTTTTTTTTTTTAATCTCTTTATCTTGTGAATGCTTGTTTTTACATTGCTGATAACATGATTGAAGTTTATCTTGCATTTGTATGATACATAGCAAATGTTCTTGTATGTATGTCTTTGTTTTTAGGTACATTTTCTTATAAGAAGCAGGTTGTGGGGTTTTTTATCATATTTATAATTATTTTTGCTTTATTGGATTGTTTAGTACATTCATATTTTATGTTTTGAATGTTAGGTTAATGTTTCCCCTAATTTGGCTCCAGTATTTTTTTAATTGGGATTTTTTTTTTCAAAGGAATCTTATTCCCTTATGTTGTTTTCTTTTTAACCTAAAGCCCCTCTGCCCTTCACATTTTAAATCATATTTTCCTAGTTTTGGCATCTTGCTTAATGTATTTGTTTCTTTTTCTTTTTTCCTTTTAGCTAGTTGTCTTTTTCTTCCTCTCAGTTAAGTGATCAAGTATAATGCTCAGTCCTTTCATTCCTTTCAATGAATTTTGTTTGTTAGTGTTAAAATTTTGCTTTTGGCTCTCTTTTATAAGAAAGATAGCTTTCCCTCATTCTTTTTATTATTTATCTTCCATTTATGCATATCCTAAAGTTTTATTTTTTAATTCATGGCCTTTATTTTGAATTATTCCTTTATTCTCTGTACTGCTCATGGAGTTAAAGTTCCTAAGTTGACTACTTTGTGTTCCCTCTTATAGACAGTTTCTATATGAATATTTTGTAGGTTTTGTCCCCCTTATGACACTCTTTTTTGAGAGGGAGTCATACCTCAGTATTTCTAATAACCACCAATTTCTGGTGGAAACAAGATGGCAGAGTAAAGGCAGGGATTCACCTGAGCTCTCTCCTAAAATTCTACATATATTTTAAAATAATGACAATTAAACAAATTTTAGATCATTAGAATCCACAAAAAGATGGAGTGGAACAATTTTCCAGCTGAAAACAACTTAAAAAGTCTGCAGAAAAGGTTTGTTGCACTAGAGTGGAATTGGAACACAGTACTGTCACAAGCCATGCCAGCATAGCTCCAATCCCAGCAAGCCAGCAACCCTGGAAGCAACTGAATTAGACTGGCAACAGTAGGAGCAACAACAACCAGACAGTTTCTGGAGTTCTCAGTCCATAGGTAATGGCATTGAACAGTTATACAGAAGGAGATTACAGAGGTCTCTGTTAGTACTGAGGCAGGACCTCTGTTGCCTTCTCCATTATTCAGATCCAGGTTGCAGTGATTGTTTATAATACAGGTCCCTAGAAGGATCTGTGAAAACAGCTGCACATAACCCCTGAAGCTTGGGACATTGCATTCTTCATCCTAGAAACAGAACCCTACTTTAACAAAAAGTTAACAACTGAATAATAGGCTGGGAAAATGAACAAACAACAGAAAAAGGTTCTGATCATAGAAAGTTACTATGGTGATAAAGAATATCAAAACACACACATCAAAAGAAGATAACAAAGTCAAAGCTCCTACACCAAAGTCTCCAGGAAAAATAAGAATTGGTCTTAGGCTATGGAAAAGCTCAAAAGGAATTATGAAAATCAACTAAGAGAGGTAGAAGAAAAATTGGAAAGAGAAATGTTAGTGATGCAAAAGGAAATACAAAAAGCTAATAAGACCAATGTCTTAAAAAGCAAAATTGGTCAAATGGGAAAGGAGATACAAAAGTTCATTGAAGAAAATAATTCATTAAAAATTAGAATTGAGAAAATGGAAGGTAATGACTTTATGAGAAATCAAGAAACATTAAAACAAAACCAAAAAGAATGAAAAAATAGAAAACAATCTGAGATATCTCATTGGAAAAACAGATGATTTGGAAAATAGATTGATGAAAATAAATTGGTCTACCTGACAGCCAAAGGTAACCAAAGAGTCTGGACATCATCTTTCAAGAAATTATCAAGGAAAACTGTCCTAATATTCTAGAACCAGAGGGTAAAATAGAAATAAAAGAATTCACCATTCACTTCCTGAAAGAGATTTCAAGATGAAAACTTTCAGGAATATTATAACCACATTCCAGAACTCCCAGATCAAAGAGAAATTATTGGAAAAAACAATTCAAATATAGTGGAGCCCCAGTAAGGATAAGACAAAATTTAGCAGTTTCTACATTAAAGGATCAGAAGACTTGGAAATGATATTCCAGGAAGCAGTAGAGCCCTACTCAGCAAAACTGAGTATAATCTTTCAGAGGAAAAGGTAGAAATTCAGTGAAATAGAGGATTTTCAAACATTTGTGATAAAGAGAAAACCAGGATGAATAGAAAATCTGACTTTCAAATACCGGACCCAGGAGGAGCACAAGAGGATAATTAGGAAAGGGAAATCCTAAGGGACTTAATATATGTCAATATGTTAACATTCCTACATGAGAAGATGATACTTGTAACTCACAAGAACTTTCTTATTCTTTTTGTTATTATTTCTTATTATTGGAAGGAATATATATAGACAGGGAGCACAAGTGTGAGATGAATAAGAAGGGATAATATCTTTTAAAAAAAGAGTGGGGTTAGAGGGGAATGTATTGAAAGAAAAGGAAAGGGAAAGATGAAATGGCATAAATTATCTGCCATAAAAGAGGCAAGAAAAATATTTTACAATAGAGGGGAAGAGAGTAGTGGAAGAGGGAATGGATGAATCTTGTTCTCATTGGAATTGATCAAAGAGGAAGTAACATATACTCAATATAGGTAAAGAGATCTATCTTACCCAGAAGGAAAGTAGGATAACAAGGGGATATGAGAAGGAGGGAGGGCTACAGAAAAGAGGGCATATTGGTGGAGGGAATGGTTAGAAACAAAACACTTTTGAGGAAAAACAAGGTAAAAGGAGAGAGAGAGAGAATAAAATAAAGGGGGAAATAAAGTTAGCAATAGTAATTCTGAAAAGAGTTTTTTTTTAAATTTATTCAATTAATATTTTAATAAAACAAATTCCCGATCATTACTACATGACAATGATTCCAAACAGAAATTTCCTTCTGAATAAATAATAATGCATGATGAATAACATAAACTTAGAATCTATATACCCATAAAAAGTTAATATCTGTCAATAATATACAAAGTATAAGAGCACCATTTGCAAAGCACAGTTTTCTGTGTTTCCATGCTACAAAAAGGCTGCAATTTCTGTCAATGTCCTTTAAATTTCAGAGCTCTGTGGCAAGGCCCTAATGGCTCTTTTTAAAAGTTAACTCTAATTTGACCAGGAGTTCTCTTCTACAACATCCTGGACATTCTTTTCTTTCTTTTTTTTTTTTTTTAATAATTTTTTATTATATATTTTTTATAATATTATCCCTTGTACTCATTTTTCCAAATTATCCCCCCTCCCTATACTCCCTCCCCTCGATGACAGGCAATCCCATACATTTTACTTGTGTTACAATATAACCTAGATACAATACATGTGTGTAAATACCATTTTCTTGTTGCACAATAAGCATTAGATTCCGAAGGTACATGTAACCTGGGCAGACAGATATTAGTGCTAACAATTTACATTCATTTCCCAGTGTTTCTTCTCTGGGTGTAGCTACCTCTGTCCATCATTGATCAACTGGAAGTGAGTTGGCTCTTCTTTATGTTGAAGATTTCCACTTCCATCAGAATACATCCTCATACAGTATTGTTGTTGAAGTGTACAGTGATCTTCTGGTTCTGCTCATTTCACTCAGCATCAGTTGACCTAAGTCTCTCCAGGCCTCTCTGTATTCCTCCTGCTGGTCATTTCTTACAGAGCAATAATATTCCATAACCTTCATATACCATAATTTACCCAACCATTCTCCAACTGATGGACATCCATTCATCTTCCAGTTTCTAGCTACAACAAAAAGAGCTGCCTCAAACATTTTGGCACATACAGGTCCCTTTCCGCTCTTTAGTATTTCTTTGGGATATAAGCCCAATAGCAGCAATGCTGGGTCAAAGGGTATGCACAGTTTGATAACTTTTTGGGCATAGTTCCAAATTGCTCTCCAGAATGGCTGGATTCTTTCACAACTCCACCAACAATGTATCAGTGTCCCAGTTTTCCCACATTCTCTCCAACATTCATCATTATTTGTTCCTGTCATCTTAGCCAATCTGACAGGTGTGTAGTGGTATCTCAGAGTTGTCTTAATTTGCATTTCTCTGATCAGTAGTGATTTGGAACACTCTTTCATGTGAGTGGATATAGTTTCAATTTCTTCCTCTGAGAATTGTCTGTTCATATCCTTTGACCATTTATCAATTGGAGAATGGTTCGGTTTCTTATAAATTAGGGTCAGTTCTCTATATATTTTGGAAATGAGACCTTTATCAGAACCTTTGCTTTTAAAAATATTTTCCCAATTTGTTACTTCCCTTCTAATCTAGTTTGCATTAGTATTATTTGTACAGAAACTTTTTAGTTTGATGTAATCAAAATCTTCTATTTTGTGATCAATAATGATCTCTAGTTCTCCTCTGGTCATAAATTCCTTCCTCCTCCACAGGTCTGAGAGGTAGACTATCCTCTGTTCTTCTAATCTATTTATGATCTCCCTCTTTATGCCTAAATCATGGACCCATTTTGATCTTATCTTGGTATATGGTGTTAAGTGTGGATCCATATCTAATTTCTGCCATATTAATTTCCAGTTTTCCCAACAGTTTTTTCCAGATAATGAATTTTTATCCCTAATGTTGGTATCTTTGGGTTTGTCAAAGATTAGATTGCTATAGATGTACCCTTTTTTGTCCTTTGTATCTAATCTGTTCCACTGATCTACCGGTCTATTTCTTAACCAATACCAAATGGTTTTGGTGACTGCTGCTATATAATATAGCTTTAGATCAGGTACACTTAGACCACCTTCCTCTGAGTTTTTTTTCATTAGATCCCTTGCAATTCTCGACCTTTTATTCTTCCATATGAATTTTGTTGTTATTTTTTCTAGGTCATTGAAATAGTTTCTTGGGAGTCTGATTGGTATAGCACTAAATAAATAGATTAGTTTGGGGAGTATTGTCATCTTTATTATATTCGCTCGGCCTATCCAAGAGCACTGAATGTCTTTCCAATTATTTAAATCTGACTTTATTTTTGTGGCAAGTATTTTGTAATTTTTCTCATATAATTCTTGACTTTTCTTTGGTAGATGGATTCCCAAATACTTTATACTCTCAACATTTGTTTGGAATGGAATTTCTCTTTGTATCTCTTGCTGTTGCATTTTGTTAGTGATATATAAAAATGCTGAGGATTTATGTGGATTTATTTTGTATCCTGCCACTTTGCTGAAATTTTGAATTATTTCTAGTAGCTTTTTAGCAGAGTCTTTGGGGTTCTCTAAGTATACCATCATGTCATCTGCAAAGAGTGATAGTTTGATTTCCTCATTTCCTACTCTAATTCCTTGAATCTCTTTCTCGGATCTTATTGCCGAGGCTAGCGTTTCTAGTACTATATTGAATAGTAATGGTGATAGTGGGCAACCTTGTTTCACTCCTGATCTTACTGGGAAAGGTTGTAGTTTATTTCTATTGCATATTATGCTTACTGACGGTCTTAAATATATGCTCCTGATTATTCTAAGGAATAGTCCATTTATTCCTATACTCTCAAGAGTTTTTAGTAGGAATGGATGTTGGATTTTGTCAAATGCTTTTTCTGCATCTATTGAGATGATCATATGGTTCTTATTAATTTGATCATTAATATGGTCAATTATATTAATAGTTTTCCTAATATTAAACCAGCCCTGCATTCCTGGAATAAATCCTACTTGATCATAGTGTATTATCCTGGAGATGATTTTCTGAAAAGAGTTTTAAAGAAAGTTTTTCTGATGAAAGTCTCATTTCTCAAATGTATAGGGAACTGAGTCAAATTTATTTAAAAAAAAACTATTCATCAATTGATAAATGATCAACAACCATGATGTATGCCTAAAGAGCTATACAATTATACATACTCTTTGACCTAACAATACCACTACTAGGAATGAAACGCAAAATAGATTTTAAAAAATTGAAAAGGGGCTATTTTTACAAAAATATTTGTAACAGCTCTTTTCTTAGGGCAAAGAATTAGAAACTGAGGGAATGACAATCAACTGAGGAATGGCTGAATGAAATGGGGTATGTTATTATGATGGAATACTATTGTTCTTTGAGAAATGATGAGCAGATGCTTTCAGAAAACCTAGAAAGTCCTCCATGAGCTCAATGCAAAGTGAAATATATTGTATACAAAGTAGGGTAGCAATGTTGTGAGATGATGAGCTGTAGATGACTGCTCATCAGAAATACAATGATCCAAGACACCACTGAAGGACTTATGATGAGAAATACTATTTATACTCAGAGAAAAAACTGATTATGTCTGACTACAGATTGAAGCATACTTATTTTTTTCCATCTTATTTTTCTTGAGGGTTTTTTTTGAGGGGAGGGATCTATGTTTTCCTTTGCAATATGGCTTTTATGAAAATGTTTTGCATAACTTCACACATCCCTTCTCAATGAAGGGGACTGGGGAGGAAGGAAAGGAGAGAATCTGGAACTCAAAGTCTTAAAAACAAATGCTACAAGTTTCACATGTAACTTGGAAAAATAAAATATTTAAAAGAAAAAATTTAATTCTTACAGATGATAAAGAAGATAGACTTATTGTATCATGATAGGAATTTTCCTATGCAATTGACAATGCAGTTAATTACTTCCCTTTGGTTTCCTCTTAGTCATTAATTTTTTTAGTGAATTTTTCATGAAATCTTCTCTCCGGGCCCATTCCTTCCCATGCTTCTGGGGCATCAGTTGCCTCCAGGAGTTCTGATTCTTATACTCATTTTGTTAGAATTAGTGATCTCACAAAATACAAAATTCTTCATTAGTATAGTCTTTCTAAAGTTCCAGCTCCATTTAAAGATTGTGTCTCATTCCATGGAAAGTTCTTTCAATGGGACCCATTTTCATCACTGAAACAAGATTTCACTCATCTTTTCTCCACTTCAATCCTTTTCTTTGCCTTCTCCGTTATTTGTGGATTCTTTTCTACTTGAGAATCATTTTCCATTCATTATAAACCTTTGCCTTGATTAGGATATATCACACTGTTCCCTTTGTAATTCTATAGAAAATCGTTAATCCCAGAAAGGGACCCATGTTGTGTCCTGCTTTCTAGAGCCCCCAAGTTGGGATGACAAATGTACCATTGCTTTCTAGAACCCTCATATGGGAGTGATTAAGATATATCTTCCTAGTGGAGTGTAGAGAGTCAGAACTCTGAAAAGGTGTACTTGAATCTAGATCAGGATGATGCTTATAGCTAAGCACCTACTCAGTGTGAGATAATGTTTCTTTATGGTGATGTAATGGTTGCACAAGCTCAGTGTGTTGTAGTGATGTAATCATACTGAGGTATTTAAGGGAGTCTCAGACAGAAAACTCTGTCAGCCACAGCTCTCAGCCATAGACACAAGAGAAGATGCTAAACTCTAGATTCCAGTCTCCAGTCTCCATCTTTGACCAGCCTCGTGGTGGCCCTCCAATCAGAGGATTCCTTGAGACATGATAAGACTGTTGCAGGGCTTTAAAATCTGCAGGAATCATTGGATTCCCTGACACATGATGAGACTGTTGCAGAACTTCAAAAGTTGCAAGAATCATTGGATTCTCTGACACGTGAAGTATTGGACAATAGATTAGTTTTTAAACTATCTCTTGGTTGCTGAAGGAGGTGTATGTGTGATTGTTATTTATATACCCTCCTTCTAGGATTTATGGACATGTATGTTCATATTGTTTGTTATATCACTATGTTGATTCATGTTGTTTGTTACGTCACTACTAGCTTGTGTTATATTACTATGTGTTTCTGTAATACCTCCTATGCTGATGGACTTATGTGTACCTGTTTCAATTTCAGCCCAGATGTAATCCACTAACAATATCTAGTTTGACCCCTCATTTCCCTTTGGTGTTCTCACCTGGTGTTTTTATCTCCCTTCCTGAGAAGTCAGGGAGGGTGTGATCACCTCCTATTTGGTATTTTCACCTCCCTTCCTGAGAAATCAGAAAGGGTGTGACCACCTGGGTTCTAAAACAAAAGAAATCAGGAGATGTAGAGGGCCAGAACTATGAAAAGGTGTATTTGAATCTAGGTCAGCATGGTTCTTATAGCTAAGCACCTACTCAGTGTGAGATAATGGTTCTCTATGGGTGGAGAAGTGATGAGGCTGGACTCCTGAGGATGGTGAGAAAATGGAGTTTTCCCTTTTTATAAGGGAACAAAATGTAACAAATATAACAAAAACAACACTGCACACGTGAGACCACATAAACAACTTGCTATTGTATGTAGTTTGCCACCTGGTATCACTCTTCCACGTGGTATCACTCTGCTTCAATCACAACACAGGTTGTCAACTCCCCCTGACTTCTCAGGAAGGCCAAGAGCCCATAGACGAGGTGGGGAGCTGAACCAGATATTGTTAGCAGGTTTCCTTTGGGCTGAAGGCTCTTATACCTCACCCCAGAGTTTTCCCACTAACTGTGACCATCTTCCCCTTTCTTTTGTTTTAATTGAAACAAGTATATACCATCAGCATGTAAGGAATCACACAGGCAAGTTATAATATCATACAAGCAAGTAGAAACATAACAAACAATATGAATAACCAAAATATTATAGAAGATTTTCATGAGTCCAAGAAGAAAAGTGTACAAAATAACTATCAATTCACAACCACACATACACCTCCTTCAGCAGCCAAGAGATAGTCCAAAATCAATCTACTCTCATCACTTCATGGAAATACAATGATTCCTGCATGTTTTGAAGTCCTGCATCAGTCTTATCATGTGTCAGGGAATCCAATGATTCCTGCAGGTTTTGAAGTCCTGCATCAGTCTCATAGAGAATTATTTTTGATGTTCATGAGTACACAAAGGCTTAACTGCCAGACTCCTTTAGTGGTGGGCACAGTCAGCAATAGAACCACCTGATGTTTCTTGGGTGTTCTCCTTTGTTTTAAGGGTCTTCTCTTTTTCTGTCTCTCTCTAATGGACAAGATGGCTATGGCTCATTGACATCCATCAGGTTCCTTCTCCACCTGTGAAATACAAGCAAACCTTATCTCCCAAGCAGCTAACCTATTTGGTCTCTTCCATTTACCACTCTCTATATCTTTCCACATCATCTTGATATCATCTAAATATATTGGAGCTGCTCACACTCGACACTGCCCTTCTGGAAAGTTATGAAACTTGTCTGCTAGAGCCAGTGCATCTCCAACAAAAATCAAAAAGTTTTTAATATATAGTGTTAAGTTTAGAAGTTCTGTAGGGTTACCTGTGGCTCCCTCTCTCTTTTGCTTTTGGAAGAGCATCTAGATATCTGTGCTCCACATTTCTACTATTGCCTGTCCTTGAGGACTAAAAGATATGCCAGTGGTTTGTGAAATCTGATACTGTGGCAAATGCAGGGGAATTCCAAGGACTTAGAGAAGGTTGTAAGTGTCCTTGGTTAAGTTGCTATATCTAATAAGGCCTGAATTCTATCACTTGTTAAGGGCCACTCTTCTACCCACACTGCTGTATGTTTTCCATTAAATGGGAACAGGTGAGAGTGCAAGCAGACCTTCAATAGCAGCCCTGCCTAAAAAACCAAAGTACTCATTTGTAATCCTAACTGTTGTAAAATGTTTCTTCCCCATAGATTGATGGAGGACCTTTTCAACTACAAAAAGAGTAAAAACTTCCTCTCTTCAAATATTTATATCAAAGGAGTAGCACTAATTTCAGCTGCTACTGATCCTCCTATACCAGACATATAGGTGTCTACTTTAATCTTTGTTCAATGACTGGGCCAATCGGCACCTTTAATGACTGTACAATCTGTACCTGTCTAACAACCCTTCCAATGGTATGCCATTTACATAGATAGAGAGCATAGGTCAGTCAGCTGTAATAGCTGCAGTCGAGAATATTCCTGGATTCCTTTGTTGGGAGTCAAAATCTGGATAAATATCACCAGATTGCCTATTAAGAATATGTATCAGTAAACCTGATGCTACTATGTCTCCTGGGTGATAAGTCACATATTCTCTACCTGTATTAGTGACTGGGACATTAGCTATACATTCCCCAGTTTCCCACATCAGTATATAGACACTGTTTTGTAAGCACTTTCAGTTGTGAAATGGTCAAGCCTACTGTGCCTGGAGGCAAGGGATCTATAGGCTGGACAGAAGCAGGTTTCAGCTCTCCAGGGGGAATCTTAGTAGTCCCAGTGGCATATAACTCTATTCTCCCCAATTGTAATCCCTTTCCCCCCAGGTTGTTTCTCAGCCAATCATACCTGAGTATTGAACTTCTAAAAACTCTCTGTATGTAACATTGCCTGTCATCATGCCCCAAATGTTTTTTACCTGGGGCCTTGGAGCTGGGCCACACTTCCTATTTCCCTGAGTCAATCTAGATTCTGATGCCCAATAGAAGCCTTTGCTGTACTTTGGACATGGGGGTTGGGTCTTGTTCTCCCACTCTGTCTTTATGCCAACATTGAGCTTTCATACTTTACCACATTGAAAGCACTGACAAGTTTCTCTGGAAGTCCCTTGCCAAGAGGGACCCTGTCTTCCCATGTTCTGTGTCATAGCCTAGGTATAAAAGACATTTGTGCCCACTATGGCACAGTGTCTTAAGATCTCTAAAGGAGCATCTTTGTGTGTACTAGTACTAGTATAATTCTTCTACAAACATCATTAGCATTTTCTCTAGCAAGTTGTCTTATCATAATTCCTGTAGCTGAATTTTCTCTAATCATTCATATGACAGTTGTCTGCAGATGTCCCACAAAATCAGCAAAGAGTTCATTTGGACCTTACTCTATTTTCACAAAGACTTCCCCTCTATCTTGTTTTCCTGGACAGGTGCCTCATGCTTTGATAGCAGCAGAAACAATTTGCTCATATACTGCCAAAGAGTAATTTCTGCACTAAAGCACCTGCAGGATCTACACCTGTTAGTTGATCAAAGGTGACTGGTATATTACCTCAAGTTTGCCTATTTTGTTGGTCTTGTATTCTGCAGAGTTCACTATGCTCAGAAAGCCATCACAAATTTTGTCCAGATTCTAAACATGTCTTTGCTATAGATCTCCAGTCATTAGGTATTAAAATTTCATAAGCCAAATTCTCTAACGGCATTTTTACATAAGATGATGTAGCCCTACAAAGAGTGCAAGCATTGTTCAGATTTTTGATAATTTCCAGATTAAAAGGAGTATATCTTCTTCTGATTTGACCAGAAGAGTGAAGCTCTTCAATCAAAGTATATGTTTCTATTCTCAAACCAAATGTATCCTATCTTTCCTCCTTTGCTGTAACCAATGCCTCTTATATTGGGGACATAGTGGGTGGGCAAAGCTGCTGAATGGGTGGTACTGATGGTGTCATTGCCCCTCCCACTCCTCCTCTTCCCTTCACCAATGAAGGTGGAGTTGAGGGAGGAGGGTCGGGAGATAGAGAATACCCTAAGGGTACATGGTCCAGTGAAACAGAGCTGTGAAGGTGAGAAGCACCATATTCTTTAGGTTTAACAGCAGGGTAGTTAAGGCACTTAACTTGGCCATGACTTTTAGCTGTGTTGTCAGTACCATCCCCCTCACGCTTTTTCTCCTCATACTTCCTTGTCTGGCCATTCATATTAAATCTTTCCTTGGTTTAAAACTTGTGGGATTCTTTAAAGCCAATTATATTATATTGTACATAAGGAATGTTTCCTCAGGAATTGAATCAGGACCCTTAGCTTTGTAATATCAAATTAGTTGCTTTCCCACTATTTTCCACATATCTGGCTTGAATTTTTCTTCCTTGGAGAACCAAGGAGATATACACTCTAATATATTTAAGAGCCCAGTGATCTGTTTCTGACTTACCAACAAACCTTGCTTCTTCATTAACCTAACTACACATGCCTCATACTTCTCTGGGGTCGGGGAGACTCTTTTCTTAGTATTTGCCCCATTTTGGCTAAAAAAGGAAAGTGACTAGATCATCCTTTACTGATTCTTCCCACTTGCCTGTTTCTATACTTACCCTTCCAAGTCATGGGGGCTTCTCCACTAAACTCAGCTAATTGTGTTAGTCAAACTGATTTTTATAGGACCTCACCTAGAGCACCACGTTTGGGCGCCAAATGTTGTGTCCTGCTTTCTAGAGCCCCCACACTGGGGTGATTAAGATATATTTTCTTAGTGGAGAAGTGATGAGGCGGGACTCCTGGTGGAAAAATGGAGTCCATTTATTTCAAGGACTTTCCCCTTTTTATAATGTAACAAAAACAACACTGAGCACATGGGACCACACAAACAACTTGCTATTGTACATAGTTTGCCACCTGCTTCAATCACAACACAGGTTGTCTCTGCCTTCTGACTTCTCAGGAAGTCCAAAAGCCCTTAGGGGAGATTGGGAGCTGAACCAGACATTGCCAGCAGTTTCTTTCTGGGTGGAAGAGTCTTATACCTTACCCAGAGTTTCTCCACTGACTGTGACCTTCTATAAACCCACATGTGCAAAAATGTTTGTAGCAACCCATTTTGTAGTAATAAGAAACTGGAAACTGAGTGGATGCCCAATCATGTTATGAAATGTTATGAAATATTATTGTTCTGCAAGGAACGACCAGCAGGACAATTTCAGAGAGCTCTGGAGAGACTTACATGAACTAATGCTATGTGAAATGAGAAGAACCAGGAGATCATTGTACATGGCAACAAAATTAGATGAGGATCAAGTCTGATAAATGTGGCTTTTTCCAGCAATGAGTTGATTCAGATCAGTTCCAATAATCTTGTGAGGAAGAGAGCCATCTGCACCCAGAGAGAAGACTTTGGAAACTGAGTGTGGATCACAACATAGCATTTTCATTCTTTCTGTTTGCTTGCATTTTGTATGGATTTAACATATATTTTTATTATAGCTTTTTATTGACAAAACATATGCATGGGTAATTTTTAACACTGACCCTTGCAAAAACTTCAGTTCCAACTTTTCCCCTCCTTCCCTCTACCCTGCCCTAGATGGCCAGTAGTCCCATACATGGGATTTAACATATATTTTAACATATTCAACATGTATGGTACTACCTGCAATCTAGGGGAGAGGGTAGGGGGAAGGAGGGGATAATTTGGAACACAAGGTTTTGCAAGGGTCATTGTTGAAAAATTATCCATGCATATGTTTTGTAAATAAAAAGTTTCAGTTAAAAAAAGAAAAAGAAAAAGAAAAACATTAATTCACCTATAAGGGGATGTTGTAAGGCCAGTTTAAGATTTTTTTGAAGCTTATTTCTCTTCTATCTCTTCTATTTGACTTCTACTTTCACTATCTCCTTGATTACTTTTGGGAATAATTTATTTATTTATTTTTTTAAATTTTTATTTTATTTTATAATTATAACATTTTTTTTGACAGTACATATGCATGGGTAATTTTTTACAACATTATCCCTTGCACTTACTTCTATTCAGATTTTTTCCCTTCCTCCCCCAACCCCCTCCCCCAGATGGCAAGCAGTCTTATATATGTTAAATATATTACAGTATATTCTAGATACAATATATGTGTGTAGAACCGAATTTTTTGTTGCACAGGAAGAATTGGATTCAGAAGGTAAAAATAACAGTTTACATTCATTTCCCAGTGTTCCTTTTCTGGATGTAGCTGGTTCTGTCCATCATTAATCAATTGGAATTGGATTAGCTCTTCTCTATGTTGAAGAAATCCACTTCCATCAGCATACATCCTTGTATAGTATCATTGTTGAAGTGTATAATGGTCTTCTGGTTCTGCTCGTTTCACTCAGCATCAGTTGATGTAAGTCTCTCCAAGCCTCTCTGTATTTCTCCTGTTGGTCATTTCTTATAGAACAATAATATTCCATAACATTCATATACCATAGTTTACCCAATCATTCTCCAATTGATGGACATCCATTCATCTTCCAGCTTCTAGCCACTATGAAAAGGGCTGCCACAAACATTTTGGTACATACAGGTCCCTTTCCCTTCTTTAGTAGTTCCTTGGGGTATAAGCCCAGTAGTAGTATGGCTGGGTCAAAGGGTATGCACATTTTGATAACTTTTTGGGCATAATTCCAGATTGCTCTCCAGAATGGTTGGATTCTTTCACAACTCCACCAACAATGCATCAGTGTCCCAGTTTTCCCACAGCCCCTCCAACATTCATCGTTATTTGTTCCTGTCATCTTAGCCAATCTTACAGGTGTGTAATGATACCTCAGAGTTGTCTTAATTTGCATTTCTCTGATCAATAGTGATTTGGAACACTCTTTCATATGAGTGGAAATAGTTTTAATTTCATCATCTGAAAATTGTCTGTTCATATCCTTTGACCATTTATCAATTGGAGAATGGCTTGATTTCTTATAAATTAAAGTCAATTCTCTGTATATTTTGGAGATGAGGCCTTTATCAGAACCCTTAACTGCAAAAATTTTTTCCCAATTTGTTACTTCCCTTCTAATCTTGTTTGCATTAGTTTTGTTTGTGCAGAAACTTTTTAATTTGGTGTAATCAAAATGTTCTATTTTGTGATCAATAATGGTCTCTAGTTCTCCCTTGGACACAAACTCCTTCCTCCTCCACAAGTCTGAGAGGTAAACCATCCCATGTTCCTCCAATTTATTTATGATTTCGTTCTTTATGCCTAAATCTTGGACCCATTTTGATCTAATCTTAGTATGTGGTGTTAAATGTGGGTCCATTCCTAGTTTCTGCCATACTAATTTCCAGTTTTCCCAGCAGTTTTTGTCAAATAATGAATTCTTATCCCAAAATTTGGGATCTTTGGGTTTGTCAAAGATTAGATTGCTATTTTTATTCACTATCTTGCCCTGTGAACCTAACATATGCCACTGATCAACTAGTCTATTTCTTAGCCAATACCAAATGGTTTTGGTGACTGTTGCTTTATAATATAGCTTTAAATCAGGTACACTTAGACCACCTTCCTCTGACTTTTTTTTCATTAGTTCCCTTGCAATTCTCGACCTTTTATTCTTCCATATGAATTTTGTTGTTATTTTTTCTAGGTCATTAAAATAGTTTCTTGGGAGTCTGATTGGTATAGCACTAAATAAATAGATTAGTTTGGGGAGTATTGTCATCTTTATTATATTCGCTCGGCCTATCCAAGAACACTGAATGTCTTTCCAATTATTTAAATCTGACTTTATTTTTGTGGCAAGTGTTTTGTAATTTTGCTCATATAATTCCTGACTCTCCTTTGGTAGATATATTCCCAAATATTTTATACTATCGACTGTTATTTTGAATGGAATTTCTCTTTGTATCTCTTGCTGTTGGATTGTGTTGGTAATGTATAAAAATGCTGAGGATTTATGTGGATTTATTTTGTATCCTGCGACTTTGCTAAAATTCTGAATTATTTCTAATAGCTTTTTAGCAGAGTCTTTGGGGTTCTCTAAGTATACCATCATGTCATCTGCGAAAAGTGACAATTTGATTTCTTCATTTCCTACTCTAATTCCTTGGATCTCTTTCTCGGCTCTTATTGCCAAGGCTAGAGTTTCTAGTACTATATTGAATAGTAATGGTGCTTTTGGGAATAATTTAAAAAAAATTTTTTTTTTGTTGTCCTTTGTTGCTAAATTTGCCTTCCCTGTATTTCTTGCTTGAGAAATTTCAAATCCAAGCATTTGTTTAGGTCTAGGTTTGTTTGTAGAGATGCTTCAAATATCTCCTTTTAAAAATTGAATTTCAATTTTCAGATGATGAAATTAAAACTATTTCCACTCATATGAAAGAGTGTTCCAAATCACTATTGATCAGAGAAATGCAAATTAAGACAACTCTGAGATATCATTACACACCTGTCAGATTGGCTAAGATGATAGGAACAAATAACGATGAATGTTGGAGGGGCTGTGGGAAAACTGGGACACCGATGCATTGTTGGTGAAGTTGTGAAAGAATCCAACCATTCTGGAGAGCAATCTGGAATTATGCCCAAAAAGTTATCAAAATGTCCATACCCTTTGACCCAGCAGTGCTACTATTGGGCTTATATCCCAAGGAAATACTAAAGAAGGGAAAGGGACCTGTGCCAAAATGTTTGTGGCAGCCCTTTTTGTAGTGGCTAGAAACTGGAAAATGAATGGATGCCCATCAATTGGAAAATGGTTGGGTAAATTATGGTTTATGAATGTTATGGAATATTATTGTTCTGTAAGAAATGACCAACAGGAGGAATACAGAGAGGCTTGGAGAGACTTACATCAACTGATACTAAGTGAAACGAGCAGAACTAGGAGATATACTTCAACATATTGATACTGTATAAGGATGTATTCTGATGGAAGTGGATATCTTCAACATAGGGCAGAGCTAATCCAATTCCAGTTGATCAGTGATGGACAGAATCAGCTACATCCAGAAAAGGAACACTGGGAAATGAGGGTAAACTGTGAGCATTATTATTATTATTTTTTTTTCTTCCCAGATTATTTTTACCTTCCGAATACAATTCTTCCTTTGCAACAATAACAACAACAAAATTCGGTTCTGCACATATATATTGTACCTAGGATATACTATAAGATATTTCATATGTATGGGAATGCCTGCCATCTAGGGAGGGGGTGGAGGGAAGGAGGGGAAAAATTCAGAACAGAAGGGAGTACAAGGGATAATGTTGTAAAAAAAATTACCTATGCATATGTACTGTCAAAAAATGTTATAATTATAAAAATTAATAAAAAAATAAAAAATTGAATTTCTGGTTTTTTTCTATTAATGTTAAATACAAGTTTTTAGGGCATGTCACCTAAATTGCATCTTGAATTAGTTTGCTCTTCAGTTTATGGTAGATGGAGAATACTCTTGTTTTATTTAAATTTCTTTTCCTTTATATACAAAGTACTTTCTCTTACATAATTTGTTTTTTCAATGGAATTATTAAATTGAATTACTCGTATCTAAGGGTTTTCAGGATAGGGTTATTTTTAAGATGCAGATTTCTCTGAGTAGCACTTTGTTTTCCTGTGCTCAAAAGTTCGGGGAAGTTTTCTTGTGTTATGATGTTCAGGTTTTTTGACTTGTCATGTTCTGGGATCTTATAATCTTTTGCTTTTCTCTATACTTCTTTCTTTGAGATCAATATGTCTTTTGCTTTTTTGAAGATCATATTTTTTCTCAATGTTAATGTTTATTGATTTTTTTCTTCCAGATTTTCCCTTACCTCTTAGTATTTAAATTAGTTACTTTGTGTTTTTGACGATTTACTAATTATTTTTTCTGTGCAAATCATAAATTCCACTTTCATAATTCTCATTTCTCTTTTAAACCATTCAGAAACATTTTACTGTGATTCTTAAGAATTGCAGGGGCTGCTTCATTAAAAATCTGTTCATTTTTCCTTTGTCTACCCTTTCACCCAGCCGTGCTTTTGTTGTTGTTTTTCTTCCCAGATTATTTTTACCTTCCGAATACAATTCTTCCTTTGCAACAACAACAACAAAATTTTTCTTTTGTCTTGCAATATTTATTCATACATACCTAGATTCATTTAGTTGATCTGGAGTCCAGATTCTTTTCTGTCCTTAACATTTTCCCTATTGGTTCATCTATTTAATATTCAAGATCTTTAACTGAGTTCTCTCCCATTTGATTTCTTTCTCAATTTCAGCCTTACCTCCTTATTTTCCCTTATTATTCTCTTTCTGACTCCTTCCACTTTGATTCTCATTTCCCTGGGAGTTGGACCTTCAGCCTTTTTTCCACCATGTTTGGCAATTCATATTCCATTAGCCACAATTTCTTTTCTAACAGACTTCTGGGGGACTGAATTGACCCAAACTAATGCCAGCTTACCTTTTACTTAGTGGAGTGTCGCACATGTGACACAAAATGACATCTTGGCCCAGTTCTCTGTGTCCCTCACCTTTCTAGCTGAGTACTATTACTGTATAAAATAACAAACTTCAGCCTTTTGATTTTGCAGAACTGAGTTTGTTATAAACAATGAGTTTAATTTGTGTAGCCCTATCAGAGTATAATGGTCAGTAGAAGATGGAGTGTTACATAGAGGAATGAGGAGTTGGGGATTACATTTTTCTGCTATTAGTTCATTGGATTTTTACATTATTAAGATTTTTGGTATATTACCTCCTGGAAACACCTGTTTACATAACTCCTATTTTGGAGAGGTTTGGGAGGTTGTTAGCCTCAGAGAGAATATTAATTCTTTCATCTTGTTACTTGTATAACCCAGAAGTACAAGATTTAATTTTTATTGCTTATAATATCTTTGAGCATAATTTACTTTTTCTTATTTTATCCATTTTTTACTAGTTTTTTTTTTTTTTAAATTCTGAGTTCATGACTGTTAGTTCTGCTTTTTAAGAGATATATAGGATATGGTAGATTTTGATCCAGTCTTTGATCTTCATTCCATCTAAATCTTTACCTTTTAAATGCATATATGAAGTATTGAATAAGCTAGGTTTCTCTCATATATGACAACTAAAGTATATAAAAATATAAAATTATAATAAAAATAAAAGAATACACTTAAATCAATATCCAGTAAAACCTTATAAAATGATAATAAATTGGGGCACAAGTAAATATAAATAATAAAAAAGATAATATGAAAAATCTAGAAAAAGGGAGAAGAAAGTTGAATTATCAAAATAAAAAGAAAGTAAATTCACAAGAGAGAAAATTAAAAAGAATTACTAGAAATGGTCATACAAAATTATATGGCAGCAAAATTGAAAATTCAAAGGAAACTGATGAGTAGCTACATATAAAATAATAAAACTAGCAAAACAAGAAATAAGCACAATAATATAAGAAATAAACTAGAATTTAAAAGAAAGGAAAAAAAGGAAAGAAACAGAACAAGCCATAAATTATTTCTGAAATTGAAGAAGGGAGACAGACTAAGTGGATTTACAAATGATTTTTTATCAAAGATTCAATTGAAAATAAATATCTATGCTATAAAAACTATTTTCAGAAATTAAGAAAGAACTCTTCCAACTTCCTTTTATGAAATATATGTGATTTTAATGCCCAAACAAGGAAGAGATGAGGCAGAAAAGGAGAATTGTAAACATTTAATTTCACTACTAAATACTTCTTAATTTTTTTTAAATAAAATGTTTACAAAAGAAATTTCAAAAATATTTGCAGAAAAAAATTCACTTTGACTAAATTGGACCCATGCCAGGCATATAAAAATGCTTTAACATAAGGAAAGCAATTTATAGAATAAATCATAGAAATAAATTGATAAAAATCCTACATGATAATTTTGATAAATGGAGAAAATAATAAAATGTAACAATTATTAAAAATCTAAAATAATAATAGATTTAAAATATATAAAATAAAAATACAGAATTTTAAATCCAAGTATTAGGATTGTTTGCAATGGAGAAACATTGGAAACTTTTGCAATATAAATAGGAATGAAAGAAATATTCCATTTTCCTAGCTATTATTTGACAGTTTTAAGTCTGATGGTTATAGCAACAAGATAAGAAAACAAAGTTAAGACTGTAAATATTGGTAAAAAAGAGAAAAAAAATCAGCTCTCTTTGTTGTGCTTATGAAATCTCAGAGAATAGTAAAGAAACTGAGATAATTGATAGTCGCAGTAAGGTTTCAGTATATGAAATAAACCCCAAATATGATCAGGTTTTTATGCAATACTAACAACAACAAAAAATGTATAGGAGAAGAGGAATAAGAGAAATATAATGGAAAAAAAAGAAATTGCATTTAACTACAAAATCTCTATAATACCTGGGAGTTGATCTATCCAGACATTCATTAGTTTTATATAAATACAATTATAAAACACTTTTTATGGAAATAAAGTAATTTAAATAACTTTAGAGATGCTTATTGCTCATTATTGGCATGATAAAAATGAAAATAATAACCTAAAATAATTTAGTTTTATATCAGTCAAACTATTGAGGGGATATTTTTTAGAACTATGCAAAATAATAAAATTCATTTTAAAAAAAGGTTTAGAATCTCAACTCAAACTAGGAAATTATACTAGTTACAACAGTAAAGAAAAAAAGGATAAATAAAATATTTTTACTTTAAAGGAAACTAAAATTTAAGTAACTGAAAAAACAGGCATGATCCTAGACAACACTATAAATAAGGATTACTATGGCCAAATCATGTAGACTTTGTTAGATGCAATCCCTATATAGAATGTTTTTTTTTTTATTTTTTAAAGAAAAGGTTCAATCTGGAAGAAAGGGGAATGGTATTTTTCTAATAATGACTACTGTGTAAAGATGAAGATTATCTATAAGACAAATTTTTTAAAACCCTCTATAATTTTTTTTTTCCCCCCCAAAAAAAGACCTGTAGTCTCTTACATCAGTTTCTTTTCAGTAATGGTCAGTTAGTTGGATACTTGACTTGGCTTAGTAGACTAGAGACCACTAGGGGGTGCAGTGAACAGAACTCTGGACCTGGTCAAGAAGATCTGAGTTAAAATCAAGACTTCAGATATTAACTATTTAGTTTGGTGTCTTACACCCACTCTTTAGAGTCAAAAATCAATTTTGAATCAAGAAGACAATTAGCAGTCACAATTCAAATATGACTCATGTTAAGGCCCATTTTCCTGATGGCTATTATTCTCTTCAAGAACAGTAGCAGTATCATTCCCTCATTATCATTAACACCTCTAAAGTTACAAGGTGTCAGGTATAAATATGATATTACCAAAGATGGTTAAACAGATGGTTAAGCTCCCAACACAGAGCTAGAACTAGGGATGACCTAGGTGCTTCTTTGCACCATAAAGTCTTAATTCATCTTTGTTGATTTACCTCACCTCGACTGGATATTAAGACAGGGGTAATCCCTTTCCCTCTGCACTGAGGGCTGAGAAGAGTAGATAGAATCCAATAAGATTTTAACTTGGTTCTAGAAAATCTGTTTAATCTATAGGCTGATATTTTTTTTTTTTTTTTTTTTTTTTGGGAGATATGCCTCTTTATGGCGTATTTCACAATCCCTATGTTGGGCTCCTAAGAAGGACTCATTTACTTTATCCCTTCTTCTGGGAATGTAGACTACATATGTAATATATACAATGCAATAATGTCATCTACTCCCCCCTCCCATTTCCTGTTGATTGACTTTTATAGCTTGCAAACATTGTGCTGGATTGGTAAATTGCAATAAATTTAATCAAGAATTATTTTATTCAGCCACTAATGAGGAATAATAGCGTATGTATCAATTAGACCTGTCAATTTGTGTGAAGAAATAGATTTACAAAGGAATAGTATGCAAAAAAAATATCATTGGTATCAATTCACTTCATTATTTTTAATTTGCTGTGAATATTGAGTTTTTCTAACATAAAATCATTCCTCAATTAAAACAAAACAGCTGTACTGCTCTCAGCTTCCCCGTCCTTGTTTGTGCTTACAGATTAGCAGTTGTTATTGGTTTCAGTCTGTTGTCATCCCATTAATTTGCACCCATAAATGGGTAAAAAAAATATTTGCAACTTGTCAGTGCAAAAAAAGTAACATTGCAAAGTGCTTTTCTCAGGTTATATGGAAATGGCAGCTCCTGCACAGCTGCAATCTGAGGGGCTAGAAAACCTGGCTGCTAGAGATGATAACACTTTTTGTGAGCATCCTTGTTTATTTTGACCTTTTTTCCCGTCATTAACCTGGGCTCCTATCTTATTCCTTAGGCCATTTAAAAAAATAGCATAAATATATGGTAGAGCTATGTCTCCAGGGAAGAGTTTATCTGTGTAACTTTCATAGGATCTCACAAAAGAAAGAGATCTCTTTGGTCATCTAATTCAATCCATACTTGAACAAAAAACCTTAGAACAGCACACATCAGAAGTTGTCATCTAGCCTTTGCTGAAAAACATAAAGTGAGTGGAATTACAGTGTCTCCCAAGATAACTCATTTCACTTTGGGATTAATTCTAACTTTTAGGAAATTTTCCCTTACATAAAAAACTTAAATCTGTTTCTTTGTAATTTCCATTCATTGATTTTATAAGCCCTGACAAAGGCTGATTAGAAGCTGTGTATTTACCTCACAAATACATCAACTCCCATCTCTTACAGCTATGTTTTTTTTTTCTCCTCATTGATTCTCTCCAATTTGAAAAAAAAATCTAGTATATGAATCAGGAAAGAGATTTTAATAAAACTGCAGAAATTCTCTAATTCAACTGATCCCTACCTTGGTTTAATCTGAGGAAAATCTCTCCCTTTTAAGGAATCTTCTCTCTCAAATCAAAAGTTGCACTCATTATCTTTGACTAACATAATTATAAATGCATATATGTTCTATTAGCAATTTCAAATAACATAGGGACATAAATAAGCATTAAACACATTATAGCAGGTTTTCATGGGAAATGTCGGCAGAGAGGAGTGGATTCTTCCATTCTGTCATTGATAGAAGGACAAACTGAAAAGACAGTTGTCAAACTGGTAAGTAAAAGACTTTTGCACTGTGTAGTTTTCCAGATAAACCAGAGAAGGAATGGTGGTGTAAAATGGATTTTAGTAGTCTTACCTATTCTGAGCTATTTATTCAGCTCAATCTGCTGTCTTACCCATCCAGATATATCTCCTTGCAACTACATAGCACTTTGCCTCTGCCCGTCTTCTAATTTCCTATGCTGTCTCCTGCTTTCTGTGGAAAGGGAAATAAGATCTATTCTTTTCCCTTTCAACTCAATATGAGAAATAGGATCATGGAAACAATTCCTTTTTGTCCTCTACTTTTGTCATGTGACTCCTCTCCCCAAAGAAACTTGAGGAACTCTGGATATGACTTTGCTTGCCCATGACCATGCATATTGTTCCCTCCAAACAGCCAAGTCCCCAAAACAGCATCCCTGGGGAAGGAGTTATATTCCTTGTTCTGGCCTGCAGGGATAATAAAAAAAACAAGGGGATAAATTCAATTGTTGAATACAGCTACCATATCTACCACTAAATCTTCCTCCAATAGGTTCAACATCCCCAGTTCTTTCTAATTATCATCAAATGGCATGGATTTAAGGCTCATCAATATCCTAATGGCCTTCCTGTGGACACTCTACAGATTATCAATGCCCCTCCTAAAATGTGGCAGTGAAAATTAGATCCAAAATTCCAGATGTGTTTCGACCAGGACAGAATACAGCAGAGCTATTGTTTCTTTATTCCTGGAAATTGTACATTTCTTAGTGCTGTCACATTAATTTTGAGGGTGTGTGTGTCTATTTCACATTCTTGATTCATGCTAAACTTGAAATATCCTAAAGTCTCCAATTATTTTTTGAGACAAATGATTCTTTACTCATACTTTCCCTATATTGTGCTATTCAAGGTTTTTTTTAACCCAAATGAAATAATTCATATTCATCCTAATTAATTTCATCTCATTATATTGATCCCAATGTTCTAGACTATCAATAATTTTTAGATCATGATTCTAATCATCCATTTTTTTTAGCTATACCTTCCCATTCTAAATTTGATAAGCATATTCAATTCAATATTTTAATCGAAGACATTGAAAAGAAATGCTAAATAGCACAGGACCAAATGCAGACCACCAAGGCACTCCACTAGAGGTTTCCTTCTAAATAGACATCAAATCATTTGATCTAGTTTACTTAGATTTTAGTAAGCATTTGATAAAGTATCCTATGCTGTTCTTATGGAGACAATAGAGAGATAAGTAGTTGATAATAATACCATTAGGTGGATTTGGAACTTATTGAATAACTACACTCAAAAAGTATGACTAATGATTAGATTAATGAGCACCATCTTGGAAGGATGTCTTTTATGAGAACTCTCAGAGAGTTGTGCTTGATCTTGTCCTAGACTATATGCTATTTAATGTTTTTTACCAATGACTTGAATAAAGTTGTATGAAGTTTGCATATTCTATTTTCAGATTAAAAAAAAAAAACCTGAAATAGCTAATACAGTGGATAACAATGGGCCATATCCTTAAAAAAGTATAATGGGTTATGCATTTGGCTGAATCTAATGAAATAAAATTTAATAGTATAAACATAAAATCTTATACCAGGGTTTTAAAAAATCAGTTTCATTACTACAAGAAGAAGGAGGAATGGATTGGTCGTCATTTGAAAAATATTTAAGAATTTTAGAAAACTAAAAATTCAGCAGAAGTTAGTAGTGCGATGAAATAGTTTTTTTTTTTTTTTTTTAAGTGATGCATCTTAGGCGCTTTAAAAGGAATATGCTTAGTCAGAACAGTATTTCAAGGATTTTTGTCTTTAGTTCCATTTACCATATTTTAAGAAGGAAGATAATCAGGATAGTGAAGACTCTTGAGCAGATATCATATGAAGAACAGTTAAACAAGTAGCTTAGCCTATAGAAAAGAATTTGGGGGAATAACTAAGGAAAGAAGATAGGATAGAAATGAGATTTATGTTTAAGTATTTAGAAAGTTATCCTGTGGAAAACTGATTAAACTTATTCTGTTTGGCCACAAAAGAAACATCCCAGAAAAACAAATGAAGGAAACAAATGCAAGTTTAGTCTGGATAGCAGGGGAAACTTTCTATCAGAAAAATGCAAAAGTAGGATTTACTTCAATCAATTACTTCAAGAGTTAATTGATTCTCTTCATTGGAGATTTTCAAGAAGAGACTGGATAATCATTTATCAACTATATTATAATGGAGAATGATACTTGACAAGATAGATGCTGGGGTTTCTTTCATCTCTAAATTCCATGACTCTTTGGCCACAGCCATTCAACCACATTAGAATTCACTTAACCAGATTATTATCAACTCTTAGCTCTCTTACCCCTTGTGCCCGTTTCCATGTTCTCCACCCACTACAGGAATAACCAAATGCTCCATAAAATATTATTGGCAAGATGACAAAATAATTATTTTCTTCAAATTGCTTTTCCAAAATCTTTAGAGAAAAAATGTTTAAAATAAAAAGCAAGCAAAATTAAAGCTAAAAGAAAAGAAGGTGAGCATATAAGGTGAAAGAAAGAAAAAAAAGATCATAGAATAATATTGGAAAAAATTAAATATTCTGATTTCTTACTCTTAGACAAAACAATATAAAATTTGTTGAAAAAGATACTGCAAAGAAATAATGATGATGATGATGATGATGACAATGATGATGATGATGATGATGATGATAGTAGTGCTGGTGGTGGTGGTACTGGTGCTGGTCTTATGGTGTTGGTGGCTAATATTTATGCAGTACTTACTAGGTGAGAGGTACTATGCTAAGAATTTTATCATTTTTATCTTATTTGATTGTCACAATCCTGCTACATAAGAACTATTGTTACCTCTATTTTATATATGAGAAAACTAAAGCAATTAGAGGCAAGTAACTTGCCTCAGGTCACATAGTAAGTATATGAAGGTAAAGTTGAACTCAGGTCTTCCTAACTCTAAGTCTGGCACTCTATCACTGTATCATTTACCTGCTCCTAAGAAGGAAAGAAAGGAGAAGAGGAAGAAAAGGAGAAAGATGGGAGTAGAGAGAGAAGATTATGAAAGAGGAGGAGTAGAAGAAAGAGAAAAGAGAGGAAGGAAAAATAAAAGGAAGAAAAGAAGCAAGCAAGCAAAGAAGAAATGAAAGAAGTATTGGAGAAAGAAAAAAAGGAAGAAAAATGAATAATACAAATAAAGACAAATAACATAGAATATATGGGAATGGAAAGCTATGCTGTGGAAATAGGTCAAAACAGTGTAAGAAAAACTAATCATGGGGTCAAAGTGCTAATTTAGAAGAGACATAGGATTAAAACAAATAAAAATGAAGATATGAATAAAAATAAAGACAACCAAAACAATAAACATATGGGTTCAACAATCCAACAAAACAAAAGAGAATGGTTAACAAGAAAATAAAATCCAACAATTTGCTACATGGCAGAGGCATCTAATGTTCTCATACATACAGAGAATGAAAATGATAGACTATTACCAACTTTATAATGGTTAAAATGATTTTTTAAAAAGCAGGTATTGCAATCAACAAGGAAAAATTTAAATTCCACATACAAAGTATAAACAAATTATATAAATAAAAATTTTGCTTAAAGAGAGATTATGAAATAATATCAATACTAAACATATATGTGCCAATGGGGATAGCTAGGTGGTACAGTAGATAGAACACCAGCTCTGAAATCAGGAAGATCTGAATTCAAATATGGACTCAGACACTTAATACTTTCTAGTTGTGTGACTTTGGGCAAGTCATTTCACCCCAACTGCCTCAGCAAAACAAAACAAAACAAAAAAAGCAACATATATGCCAAGTGACAAAACATCTAAATTCTGAAAGGAAAATTCAACTAGATTAGAAAAAGATATATAGAATTTCAATAATTGTAGGAGAGTCTAATGCCTCTCTTATCAGAGTTTAGAAAGCCCGATTAAAAAAAAAAATAAGAAAATATAAAACTAAACTCTTGAAAAAAGAACTGAAAAAAATAGATCTTTTGAATGGGAACATTAAATAGTACGCATTTCACAACAGTACAAAGTAATTTGCAAAAATAAACCATGTTCTAAGTAGTACATAGGAATTGCAAATAAATGTAAAAAGGAGAAATATGAAACACATACTTTGTAGGTCATAATACCAAAAAAAGGAATTAATTCAAGAAGCACAAACAAAAACACAATCCAAATGGAAACTTAATACTAATATCCTGAATGAATGGATAAGAGAATGAATCTATGCAACAATAATAACTATGTAAAAAAAACAATAAGACAATGAGCCTTAGAGAAAAAATATCTCTGGGGAAAAAAAGATTAATATAGTAGAAAAAAACAGGACAATTTGCAATTTAAAAACCCTAGAAAATCAATAAGTAAACCCAACATGAACCCCAAAGAAGAGACAAAAATCAGCATTGAAAGACAGAATAGGAAACAAAAATGCTATAAAAATATTTTTAAAACCATAAACTAATTCTTAGAAAACACAAAAATTGATAAATATTTAGATTATCTGATAAAATAACAATATAAAACATTAATGTAAAAAGAAAAGAAGATAAATTTATAAAATAGAAGAAACAAAAATGATGGTCATAAATATATGTGTGTAAATGTACATGTATGAATGCATGCATATATGTATATAATAGGTAAACCAAAGATTTAAAATAAATCAATAATTTTCTATAATTCAAAGTACCCTGATTCTCAGAAATGTGTATACATAAAATAGACACAGATACACACACATGAAGATCTCTTTGCATTTATGCATTTATGTGTGCTTATATATGTTTATCAAAACATGTACATATATATATATTTTTTTGTCATTGTGTGTGAGTTTCATGGACACATGTACATGCCTATGTACCCAATAATATATAGTACAAATTTTACTTATAGTTACAATTTAAAATTTGTTAAGCATTAGAGAACAATTAATTAGAAACAAAAACACTCCAAACTATGTGATTAAATCACTAGCTGCAGAAAAATCCTTTGACAACATACAAAATATAATGTTTATTTAAAATAAACAATATAAAATATAATAAAAAGATATGTAAAATTAATAGCATTATCTGCATTCATAAAGCACTAGAAGTTTTCTCAACAATAGAAGAGAAAACCATAGCTGATCTTTTCCATGACATTATTTGACATAATAACAATACATTAGCAATACTAAGAAAATGAACCAAGGAAATTAAAGAATTATGCATTGGCAAAATAAAGACAACATTAACTATATTTGCAAGTGGCATGATTGTTTACTTTGACAACATTAGAGAATCAGTAAAAAAAAATTTAAGACAATAGGTATAGCAAAGTAGCAGGATAGAATATAAGTACAATAAAAATGACAAGATTTCTATACAGCAATAACAAAATCTAGAAGGGAATATAATAGAAGGGAAATTGAATTCAAAATAACTACAAAATATATGTATGTCAGAGTAAATCAACTAAAATATTCTCATAACATTAAAAATTATAAAAGTCTTAAAATAATTAATAGCCACCTAAATATGCATTGTTTATGGTCGGGTCACATCAGTGTAATAAAAATGATGATGCTACCTTAATTAATTTCAAGACATATATTTATTTACCAACCAAACTATTATATAAAATGAAGCAAATGATAATAAAGTTCATTTAGAGAAAAAAGGTTGTACATATCAAGGAGGATAAAAGATATAAGAATACAAGGAAAATAGCAGTGTCTTACCTCAAGTCAAATAGTAATAATCATTAAAGCTATCTGGTACAACTAAAAAAAGAGGAAAAAAAGAAGGCAAGCAATTTTATATTCATTATACATATGAAATCATGCAAAACTTATTTCCATGTTAGCCAGGTTGTAAAAGTAAACACAAGATAAAATATTAAAAAAAAATGAAAAGAAAGTATACTTCACTCAGTATTCAGATCATCAGTTCTCTTTGGAGGTAGATAGTATCTTTTATCACAAGTCTTTTGGAATTGTCTTGGATTTGATCAAATTAGTATTTCATTGTTGATTATCCTTACAATATTGCTTTTATTGTATAGAATCTTTTTTCTCATTCTGCTCACTTTGCATGAGTTCATATATATCTTCCTAGGTTTTTCTGAAATCATCCTGCTCAACATTTCTTATAGCACCAGAGTATTTTAAAATTTTTCTTCAATAATATGTAAAAACAATTTTTAGTATTCATTTAAAAAAATTAGAGTTCCAAATTCTCTCATTCCCTCCCTGCTATTTCCTTTTCCTTGAGAAGGCAAGCAATTTAATATAGATTAGAAGACATAGAAAAAAAAGAAAAAAAAACACACACACACACAGAATTGAAAATAGAACACTTTATTCTGCACTCATATTCCATCAGTTCTTTCTCAAGAAGTAGAAAGCATTTTTCATAATTCTTTAGGATTTGTCTTGGGATCATTGTATTGCCAAGTTCACAATTGATTATTTTACAAGATTGCTTTTACTGAGTATTATGGTCTCCTACCTTAGCTCATTTCATTTTGCATCAATTCATATAAGTCTTCCCAGGTTTTTCTAAAACCCTGATGCTTGTTATTTCTTATTGCACAATAAATAGTATTCTATCACAACCATATATCACAATCTGTTCAGCCATTCTCCAATTGATGGACATTCTTTAGATTTTTAATTCTTTATCACCAGAAAAAGAATGCTATACATATTTTTGTACAAATTGGTCTTTTAGTCTTTTTTTTGATCACTTTTGGATCTAGATCCAATAGCAGTATTTATAGATCAAAAGATAATCTTTTTAGCATTATTCTCCAGAATCGTCAGATTATTAATGTTTCTAGCAATAATATATTAATGAACTAATTTTCCATATTCCCATTTTTATTTTCTGTCACATTTGCCAGTCTCATAGATGTGAGGTGGTATCTTAAGAGTGGTTTTAATGTGCATTTTTTAAATCAGTAACGATTTAGAGCATTTTTCATGTGACCATTGAAAGCTTTGGTTTTTTCTTCTGAACATTGCCTGTTTGTATCCTTTGACCATCCATCAACTTAGGGAATGAATCTTGTTTTTTATAAATTTGGCTAAATTCTATATATTTCAGAAATGAGGTATTTATCAGAGAAACTTGCTGTAATGTTTTTATAGTTTCTTATTTTCCTTCTAATTTTTGCTGTTTTGGTTTTGTTTGTGTAAAATATTTTCAATTTCATGTAATCAGTGTTCTATTTTACTTCTCACAATCTCTTCTATCTCTTATTTGGCTATAAACTCTTTTTTATCCATAAATATGATAGGCAAATATTTCCATGAAACCTTAATTTGTTTATGATATCATGTTTATTGTCTAAATCATTTAACCATTTTGATTTTATCAAATATACAATATAGAATATTGTTCTATGCCTAGTTTCTGCAAAATTACTTTTTAGTTTGCAGTAATTTATGTCAAACGGTGAATAATTACCCCTAAATCTTGGGTTTGTGAAATACTAGATTACTATGGTCATTTACTCCTGTATATTGGGAACCTAATCCCTTCCATTGATCCATTATTCTATTTTTTGCCACTACCAGATTGTTTTGATGATTGCTAATTTACAATATTGTTTGAGATCTGAGACTACTAGACTATTTTACTAAATACTTTTTTATTGATTCCCTTGATATTCTTGACCATTTGATTTTCCAGAGGAGTTTTGGTATTATTTTTATAGATCTATAAAATATTTTTGGTATTTTTATTGATAGGGTCTGCACAACTAAGTTAATTTAGGAATAGTTATCATTTGTATTATGTTAGCTCAGCCTACTCTTAAGCAATTAACATTTTTCCAATTGTTTAGATTTGTCTTAATTTCCATGAAAAATGTTTTGTAATTCAATTTATATAATCTCTGTGTTTGTCTTGTCAGGTAGACTCCCAAGTACTAGCAGACTTTTGATGGTAGTATATAGAAATGCAGGACATTTATGTGAATTTATTTTATATCATGAAACTTTGCTGAAGTTAATTGTTTCAACTAGTTTTTTAGTTGATTCTGTAGGGTTTTCTAAGGATATAATTATGTTATCTGCAAAGAGTGATAATTTTGTTTTTTCATTGTCTATTTTAATTCATTCAACTTCTTTTTCTTTTCTTATTGCTATATTTAATAATTCTAGTACAATATCTAATAATAGTGCTGATACCGGATATCCTTGCTTCACACCTGATCTTACTGAGAAATTTTTATTAACAGTTAATTCTTACTCTTAGTTTTAAATAGATACTATTTATCATTTTAAGAAATGCTCTATAGATCTCTGTGCTTTCTAGTGTTTTAAATTGGAATTTAAATTGGGATAGGTGTTATATTTTGTCAAAGGCTATATTTAATGAGACATTATATGATTTTTGTTAGTTTTAATGTGGTGAATTATGCTGATAGCTTTTCTAAAATTGAATTAGCTCTCCAAGTGTAATATAAATCCCATTTGGTCATAATGTATGATCTTTGTAATACACTACTGTAATTTTCTTGCTAGTTAGTATTTTATTCAAATATTTTGCCCCAATGTGAGTTAAAGAAATTGTCTATATTTTTCTTTCTATGTTTTTATTCTCCCTGATTTAGTTATCAGCATCATATTTTTTTCTGATAGGAGAAATCTGGTAAGATTCTTTCTTAAGCTATTCCAAATAATTTATATAGTATTGGAATAAATAGTTCCTTAAATGTTTGGAGAAATTCACTGATAAACATCTAGTTCTGTAGATTTTTTCTTAGACTACTCATTGATGAATTGTTCAATTTCTTTTTCTAAGATAGGGTTATTTAACTACACTATTTCTTCTATTTATTTGGATAGTTTATATTTTTAAAAATTCATTTCACTTAGACTATCAGTTTTATTGGCAAGTAATTGGATAAAACAATTCCTAATCATTCCTTTATTTTTATCTTCATTGGAAGTGCATTCACCCTCTTAATTTTTGATACTAGTAATTTGATTTTCTTCTTTTGAAAAAAAATCAAATTAACCAATTTTTTAAATCTATTTTATTGTGTGTGTGTATTTTTATACAACACCAGCTCCTAGTTTTATTTATTAGTTTAATTATTTTTCTTAATCTTAATTTTATTAATCTCTCTTTTAATTTTCACATTTTCCAATTTGGAGTTTGAAGATTTTACATTTTCTAATTTTTATTATTCTATTTTTTTAGTTGCATGGCCAGTTTATTGATCTATTCTTTTTCCCTTTTGTTGATGTATTTACTAAGAGATAGAAATTTTCCCCTAAGTATTACTTTGACTACATCCTACAAATTTCAGAAGGTTATCTCATTGTTGTCATTCTCTTTAATGAAATTATTATTTCTATGTTTTGTTCTCCATCCTACTTATTCTTTGTTTTTTCAAATTTATTTATCTTTATTTAAAAACACTTTTTATTTGCAAAGCATATGCATAGTTTTCAGCATTCACTCTTGCAAAACCTTGCGTTCCAAATTTTTTCTCCTATCCTTCCCATCACTCCTTCTACAAGAAGTGTTGTACAATTCTTCTATACATATTTCCACAATTATCATGCTGCATATGAAAAATCAGATCAAAAAGAAAAAACAATGAGAAATAACACAAAATGTAAGCACACAACAACAACCAAAAATGAAAATATTAAGTTGTGATTCACACTCAGTTCCCACAGTCTTCTCCCTGGGTGCAGATGGCTTTCTCCATCAGACCACTTAAACTGACCTAAATCACATTGCTGTTTATAAGAGTCACATCCATCAGAATTAATTATTGTATAATCTTGTTGTTGCTGTGTACCATGCTCTTGTTTCTACTTGGTTCTACTCATTTCACTCAGCATCAGTTCACATGTATCACTTTATAGGCTTTTCTGAAATCATCCTGTTGGTTGTTTCTTACAGAACAATAATATTACATAACATTCATATGACATAACTTATTCAGCTATTCTCCAACTGATGGGCATCCATTCATTTTCCAGTTTCTAGACATTACAAAAAGGGCTGCTACAAATATTTTTGTACATGTGGGTCCTTTCCTCTTTTTTATGGTACTTTTGGTTTGACAACCCTTTGGGCATAGTTCCATATTGCTCTCCAGAATGGTTAGATCAGTTCACAACTCCATCAACAATATATTAGTATCCCAGATTTCCCACAATCCCTTCAATATTAATCATTGTCTTTTCCTGTCATCTTAGCCCTACTCATTTTTTAGGTTTAGATTATTTAGTTTTTAGATTAATTTTTAATTCATACTTCCATAGTCCTTTATTAAATACAATTTTATTACATTTCTGTATGGAAAGGCTGCACTTAATATTTTTGCTCTGTGTTTGTGAGATTTCTGTGCTCTAATATATGATCAGATTTCTTTTTTAAAGGTGCCATGTACAGCTAGGAAAAAAGATCTGTTCCCACTATTTCCATTCCTTTTTCTACAGAGTTGTTAAATATCTGAATTTTCTAAGATTCTATTTATCTCTTTGACTTCCTTCTTATTAATTTTATGGTTAAATTTATCTAAATTTGAGAAGGGAAAGTTGAAATCCCCCACTTGTATAATTTTAACATTTGCTCCTTTAATTCACGTAACTTTTCCTTTAAGAAATTGGATGCAATGCCATTTGATGAATATATGCTTAGTATTGCTATAAATTCATTGGCTGTGGTGCCTTATATCAAGATGTAGTTTTCCTTCTTATCCTCTTTAATTAAGTCTATTTTAACTTTTTGCTTTTTCTGTGATAATGATTGTTACTATTGCCATTTTAACTTCTACTGAGGCACAATAGATTCTGTTCCTGCTCATATTTTGACTGTATATCTCTATTTCAAGTATGTTTTTGTAAACACTATCTTGTTGTATTCTGTTTTTTTTAAATTCATTTCACTATCTGTGTTTTATAGATGAGTTTATCTCATACTTATTCATATCTCATTCAAATGTATTTTACTATGCATTTCCCTCTATTTTGCTATTTTTTGAGTTTAATATTTTCTTTTCCTTTTCTAAAGTTTATTTTTGCTTCTGACCACTGTTTTCTTTCATCTGCTCCCCCTTTACACACCGCACATACACACACACACACACACACACACACACACACACACACAAATACACCCCTACCCCTTAAAACAATTTAGATGTGAATAGGAGTCAGACATTGTCTGCTGTACCATAAGGCTCAAACATTTTTCCTACTAATATAACATTTCTTTCTTATACCTCTCTTTTATGTGAAATAATTTCCCCCATTTTTCCTCTTCTTTCTCCTTTTCATAGGGGATACCTCTTTTCACCTATCCATTTTTTAGTATCATCCCAACATAATGACTCATTCTCACATTCTCTTTCTATATAGAGATCCTTCTAAGAATCCTTTATAATAAAGTTCTTAAAAGATGCATGTAGAAAAGTAAGCAATTTAACCTTGTTTAGTCCTTTATTTCTCTTTCATGTTTACATTTTTATGCATCTTTTGAGTCAAATATTTGAAAGTGAAATTTTTATCAGTTCTGGCCTTTTCATCAGGAATACTTGAAAACTCACTATTTCATTTAACAACCATTTTTTCCCTTGAAGACTTATACTTAATTTTGCTGGGGGACTTAATTCTTAGTTTTTAATTATAGTTCTTTTGTGTTTCAGAATATCATATGGTAGATGCTAAATGCTGTATGATTCTGGTTATAGCTCCATGTTATTGTAATGGTTTCTTTCTGGCTGCTTGAATATTTTCTCTTTCACCTGGGAGTTTGAAATTTAACTCTCATATTCCCGTGAGTTTTTATTTTGGCATCTCCTTCAGGTGATGATCAGTTGATTTTTAAAAAATTTCTATTTTATCTGTTTGAGGATTTCTGGGGAGTTTTCTTGAACAATTTTATGAAATATCTATATTTTTATTTAAATTGTGGTTTTCCAAGAATCCAATAATTCTTAAATTATCCCTTGAACTATTTTCTAAGTCATTCTTTTCTATTTTTTTAATGCTTTGGATTTTATTTGATTTTTTTCTATATGTCTTATGGAGTCATTAGCTTCCATTTTCTCAATTTTAATTTTTAAGGAATTATTTTCTTCAAGGACCCTTTTCATCTCTTTTTTATTTGGCCAATTCTTTTTTTTAAGAAATTATTTTTCATCAGTGAATTTTTGTACTTTTTTTTTTTCATTTGGGGGCTTTTTAAAGTGTGATTTTCTTGAATATTTTTGTGCCTCTTTTACAAAGATTAAATATCTTTTCAGAATTTACTTCATTAGATTTCATTTTTTGTCTATTTTTTTCTCTATAACTTTGATTTTGAAAATAATCTTAACTCTTTTAGAAATTCTTATTTATAGTTATTATGATTTAATTATCTTCTTTTGAGTTTGTATTTTGATCTCCTCTGTCATCACAGTAGGTTTTATGGCTAGATATTTTTAATTGTTTTTACACTCCATTTCTTGATTTATAACTTTATGTTGATGTTCAGCTCTAACATGGGCATTAGGGTGGGTATGGATATAAGGGCACTGTCTCAAGCTTCCTCCTTTTTTGCATTGCTATATTCTGAACAAGTTCTGTGAATTTGGAAATTTTTGTCCTTCCAAGATGATATGATTTGGGGAGAGATTATTGCTTCCTTGGTTTACACTCTGTTCCTTACCCAGGAAGGGCCTTTGACCCTTTAGGGTTGCAATTGATACTGTTATGTAGAGTTATGTAGAGGAACTTAAAATGATATTGCTTCTTGGGAATTTTACTCCCTTTTGACTGAAAATATTCCTTCCTGCCCTCAAACTACGACCCAAAATGGATATAAACAAAAGAGTGGTCAAAGAGCCTCTAGTTCTGCATCCAGGGCTAGCACAGGATCCCCTGTAGCCTTTCTGATCAGTTGCCAAATCTAAAAGTTGTTGCTGCATTTGTCACTACCACATATCACTGGTATCCTATCACTGGTTTTTCTTCCATGTGCTCTCTAGGCCAGTTTCTACCTGCTATGTCCAGATTTCTTTTTCCAAATTTCTAAGTTGTCTTAGGCTAGAAGACGGTGTCACTCTGAATTTTTGTTGCCTCTGTCTTTCCAGAATTCAATTTGAGATATTATTTTGAAATTCTTTGGTGGAGAATGTTGAGAGGACTTTGTTGATTGCTTTCTCTAATCTGTCAATTTGACTGCCTCAAGAAGTTGAACATTTTCCTTCAGATAAGTAGTCAAAGGACACAAGCAAATGTAATTGCAAACTATTAACAAGTGCTTGAAAGATGCTCAAAATCAGTAAAAATTGAACTACAAAAACATTATGACTATGATATTTCATCTCATATCTAGCTTAATTGGTAAAGACGACAAAAAACAAATATTTAATGCAAGAGGGGCCGTAGGAAGATTGACACACTTTATATATTCTTGTGGAGAATATTAATTGTCTAACCATCCTAGAAAGTAACTTAGAATTAATTTTTTTTACTAAATATCTGTAATGTTTAGAGATTACATTGCTAATATTTTGCAATAAGGTAAAAAACAGAAAGGTACCACATTTCATAAAATATTCATAGCAACATTTTTTGTGGTAACAAAGAATTAGGAAAATATAGTCATATATACTGTCAATTAGGAATAATGTAGACCTCTGCAAATTGGAGCATGGGTAATCAAATAATAGAGTATATATTTATCGAAATATTATTGTATTGCATTAATATGAAAATTTACATGAGCATGAGATGACATATATATATATATATATATACATATATATATTGTTCATACTAAATAATAATAAAGTCAGAAGAGTAGGAAAACAGTATATACAAGGGCTACTAAAATATAAATTAAAAGAATAAAACAATGAAACCAACTGGTATATAATTGTAAGAACAAAACTTGGCCCAAGGGAGAATTGAGAAAATGTGCCTATTTTCCTTATGCCAGGGAAAGGGGGAAATAGGTGTGGATTATTATCAGACATAGCCAGTGTTGAGTGATCTTGTTGAACTGCTAGGTTTTCTTCTTTCTTTTAAAATCTTTGTTATGAGGAATAGCTCATGGGGTAGAGAAAAGGAAAAGGAATATATTCCAAAATAAAATATAGTGTGTAAATAAAAGACATCAATAAAAATTTAATTTTAAAAATCGATTCTTCAGCACTCTTCTGATTTGATGGTTTACTAACATGGTCAGAAATAGGAAATAAGGGTAGTCCAGCAAAACTTGCTCTTGATTATTGTTTCCCTTTCTAGAAGGGAAACATCTCTTTAGTAAAGTGGTATTAAATTTTGACAAGTATTTTAGTCAAATCTATTGGCCTAAAATTCAAAGACTATGGAAATTTGCCCTTCTCAAATTTTATGATAAGTAATCTTTTCTGTTCTCCACAATCCTTCAAAGATCACTCACAGTGGCTTAGCACCCACAATCTCTATTACTTTCAGCACTCTCAAAATGTAGTTCATCTGGGTCAGATAGCATGAACTAATCAAGAGCAGATGGGTTCCCTCTTGCTATCTCCCTTCTTGTCTCTAGTAACAGCACCCTATGAGTTATTCTTGTTCAAGTCTTTTAAGAGAAGTCAAGTCAGCACGCATTTATTAAATACTTATGTGCCTGGCACTGTGCCTTAACATTTATGCAAGGGTTGCAAAAAGACAAAGACAAAATAATAAAACAAGCAAACAAAAAAAACCTGTTTTCTAAGAGTTCACATTCTAAAGTAGGGAAGAACATGCAAACAGCTACGTACAAATAAGGTGAATACAGGATTCATTGGAGATAAATCAGAGGAGGAAATGTGCTAGCATTAAGAAGGAATTGGGAAACCTTTTCCCTGCAGGCAAGATTCTAACTGGGATTTTAAGGAAGCCATGGAAGCTAAAAGATGGGGAAGAGGAGGGAGAGAATCCTAGGCATGGGGGAACAATCCTTGAAAGAGCCTGGAGTCTAGAGATGGGGTATCTTGAGTGAGGAACAGCAAGAAGACAGCTTCACTAGATGGAGAATGACAAGAATAAAGTGTAAGATGATTGGAAAGGAATGGGATGAAAGTGAAGGGAGTTATTAAGGGTTTAGAATGCCAAACAGAAGATTTTATATTTGAGCTTGGAGGTAATGGGAGACAGAGTGTGTAACATGGTTAGACCTGTGCTTTAAGAAGATTACTTTGGAAAGTCTAAAGATTCGTCTCCTTGGAGAAGAGATGACATAATATATGAATTGAGCAGTTTTTTCTCTGGTGTAACCAGCAACATTCCTTCTAACCCAAGCTGTTGTTCTATTACCTCTGTCTGAATGCTAGACAGTGACTGAACACAGGTGAAATCATACTTGATTACTAGGTAATCACTGAGACCATCCTCTTCCTACTCTTTCCTGTTCTTAAGTCACCTTTGAATGTCCCCTCATCCACACTTCCAACATTTCTTGAACTTAACCTTTCTTCTCACCTCATACTCTCAATCTTCTAGTTAAGGATCTTATTTCTATCACTATTATAATGGCCTCGTAAACAGTCTGACTTCCTCAGATCTCTTCCCATCTTTTATACCCTACATCACTAAACAATTTTGCCAATCTATCACTCTGACCATATTCTCTTCTCCTAAAAAAATGACCTCATTTTCTAAATATAGACCCCCTCAGTCTGGCACTTAAGCTCATTGCAATTTGTTTTCAAATGAGATCATAAATATATAGATTAACACTGGACAAAACCTCGGAGTCCATCTAGTCTATCCCCCTCATTTTGTAAATGAGAAACTCGAGTCACAGAAAAGTGAAATTACATATTCAAAGTCACTAGGTATGTCATTTTGCCCTGACTCACTACTTACACTTCATTCAGACAAATAGGACTTCTCTCAAATCCTCCATTTTTCACCTGTCTCACCTATGTCTGTGCCATGTCTCTGCATGTGCCCATCCTTGGAACAGCATTCCAAATTCATATTGTTCTGATTGGTCAGGCAGATATACTATACTTTGACTCTAACACAGTGATGCCATTTTGGTTTTGTTTGAGAATAAAGGTCAGCAACCAACCAATTCACCATGCCTTTGCTCATACTGCCCAAGGCTTGATGAAGGCCGCATGATCCAGTGGAAGAAACTTAGGAACTGAAGTCAGAGAAGGGTTCAAATCCTAGGCTTTCTTCTGGCTTCTTGTGTGACTGTGTGCAAGTATTTAATTTCTCTGAGTTTCAGTGTCCTCCTATGTAAAATAAAGGTGTCGTATAAGAGGACCTCTTGGGTTCACTGTAATTTTTAATCCATGGCCCAAAAAGACCCCACCTCCCCTTGAAGTATTTCATTTCAATGCCCAACTTAAGCACCATGATTTTTTTCACTCATTTTGCATCAATAGATTTAGAGCTGAGATTCTCAGAAATTATTTCTTTCCCAGATGCCTTCCTTAACCTTCCCTCTTCCCAAAGATGAAAATGACCTTTCTCTCTTGCCTCACATTTCTTCTAGAGAGTTCCTTCCCTATATTTCCTGAATTTAGGTATAGTACATTCTCCCTTTTAGGATAAGTTATTCATGAGTCTTTTAAGTTTTTTGAGAGCTGAATCTTTGTTGTGTCTATCTTTATAGCCTTAGTTCCTTGCTTATAGACCTCATTTAAGTGATGCATTTTAAGTCGAATTGAATTGAATGGTGAATGGGTTTGCTATTGCAGTAAATTTGAATTGAACATGGAAATCAGGAGTAATTCTAGTAGCCAGGAAGGGGAACCAATTACCTTTCCACTTATTTCTTCCTACAGGTTGGCAGCTGTAGACAGAAGCTTTCATCCAGAATCAGGAGAATAGCCTTTGTCAACTCAAGACTTTGGAAAGAGGCTTGGGCTGAATGAATCTAACTATGAATTGGAAGGCCTGTGTCAATTAAAATAAATATAGTTCTGCTCTAGAGAAGGAAGCTGGAATAAAGAGCTTGAAAGTAGGTATAGCCCCATGGGGCTTCTGGCCCCAAATAGATATTTTTTAGTAGGTTTTGGAAATGTACTTTGCAAAACATCCAAGGTGAAAGGAGTGTGTGATTTTTACTGTCTCCTCATTGTTTAAAGGGTGGAAGAAAGCTATGTTCTGGAGTGAACAGAGCTTTCAATCCCAGCTCTGAATCTGAAAACTGATGACACAGCTCCAGTCCTATCATTCCTCAATGGGAACTCTCTGACATCAAGTAATGATAATTGATGTGATTAGCTTTTGTTTATGGAGGGCCTTTGGTCTTGATGCATCCCAGGATGCCTTATAAACTTTAAGAGCGATATATCCAGGAATCAATTCTCCCACCTTCAGAGCAGATGGCAGCAGCTGTTTAACTAAGCAGGGAGGAAGGGCAGGACGGGAAGTAGATGGGGTGATTGCACCACCATAGCAATCCTGTTGCTGATGGATCTGCCCAGGTGGACATGATTAGTGATAGTCCTCTTCCCAAAAAGAACATATTGACCCCAGGAGAAGATAACATGGGTACTATCTGGCAAGCTGGGGATATTTAGCATGAAGAAGAGGCTGGAGTGGAGAAAACTTGAAAGCTGTCTTCCAGGCTTTGAAAGGTTATTTGCAAAGGTTTGTCCTGCTTACCCTTGGAGGACAAAAGTTGAAACAATGGGTGAAAACCACAAAGAGAAAAATTTAGACTGCCCCAAAGTCAAACACTTTCCTTGGAGAGGGAATGGATCCTCTCTCATTGTTGGCCTTCAATAATCCCTTGTTGGGTCTGTTGCAATGGAAAATCACTTTTGGGGGGAGGGTGTCTTCTACTAACGCAAATATTCTGTATCCTAAAGTTTTGTCAGTAATTTAAATCTAGTTTGACCTCTGATTTAAAGACTTCTATCTGGGCTCTTTTGTCGCAGACAAAAAATGGTCACCTCTAACAGTTCTGAGAGAAATAAAACTGATTGGTTTAGTAGCGTTTCTGGCCACCGCTTACACATGCTGGAATCAAAAATACATAGGACTGAAAGCTGGGAAAACCAGATTCTCATATCAACTTAACCACTTACTTGATGCATCCTTGGACAATCAGCCAAACTCTCTGGGCAGCTTCCTCGCTCATCTATGAGAACGTAGCTGACAGGGGTAGATATGTAGATAAAGCATTGCTCAAATACTTCTTATGTGGAAGGGCTGAAGATGCAAGTACAAGAGAGCAACATAATCCCTACCCTCAAAGAGCTTACATTCTAATTTCTAATGGGAAAAGCTACCACATCGAGAATGCTAACAGAAAAGGAAACGTTAAAGTAAAGACATAATCAAGGTAAGCTTGCTGTAACGGATCATAAGGACATACACAAAGCTTAGAGGAGACTTTAGAGGTCATCTGGGCCAATTTTACAGATGAAGAAACAAGTACAGAGAGTTTATGTGACTTGATTCATAACTCCAAACACAGCATCCTTATCACTGCATGCTTACTATTTCACGAGGCTATTGTGATGTTGAGATTAAGTGAGAGAGCATGGATTTAAACGTTCTTTGGAAATAAAAGCATTCATATTCTTATTATAAATGTCGACAATTTATCTTGCTACTTTTTAGCCAAATAGAGCATGTGGGTCGGGTTATGACAGCCCTGTCAAGTAGTTAGTTAATCAGTCATTAGTGGGCTTTTTTGGACGGTCGACTGGTCACTCTGGGTCGTTTGGGCCCCAAAGCATTTATCTGTTCCTTGGTTTGTCTGAATAGACCAGGATCCTAGATCCTTGCTGTGCTCCCTTAGTGATGGCCTGGAGACCTCCCTCTGTTTAGCTTGGGAGATCAAATGAGATCATAGCCCATGTTGTCATGGATGCAGATTTTTTATATCCTAGTTTATTTCCACATGTGAATATTGGGGGTTGGAATTGCAGCCATCTTCCTCACAGGGAGGTGAAAGGTTTCAGATGAGTAAGAAATGATCGATACTTGAACCAGTCACCTCCTGTCCTACTTTGTTACGCATTGTCTCCACTGAGGGGGGCTGGGATTAGTTACCCAGATGGCGAGCAAAGAAACATTTCTCGGTGTCAAATGAGTATTTGTCTTTTTTTCTTGCCTTCTGGATAACCAGTACCATCTCCCTGCTTCTCTCTCTCCACAACGCCACCCCAGCAACAACAGCAAATTCTATAAAGAAACTGAAAATCTCACTAAAGCCGTCATTTGAGGATCATGTGTTATGTTGGCCAAGGTAATCAAATAGATCTACTTTCATAAGATCTTAGAAATTAAAGCTAGAAAAGCTTGTGAGATCATTTTAATGATGAGGAAACTGAGGCTCAGGGAAGTTATTTGCTCATAAGGGTTTTCTCTTTTTCTAAACACTATTAGAACTAAAGAAAAAAACTGTCCTTTGTTGACACAGAATTTAGATGAAATCTTTAAAATCTCAAAATGTGTGTTGCCACTTGAGCCATATGATATCAAACAGCCATAGCACGCTCTTTCCTAGAACTCTTTTCCATCTTCATGTTTTCCTTCCCCATCCCAATTCTCCCATTTTCAAATCTTCTGAACGGAGTTTTATGCAACTCACTGGGAAACCAGGAATGGGAGAATTGTGGGTGAACCCGGGCTTGGGAGGCAGCCAATCCTAATAATTTAGGACCCCAAATTCTATTCTTCCTGGAGTCATTAGCCCTCAATACTATGGAGAAAGCTTTTCCAACCCAGACAAATGAGAAATGAATACTCCCTCCTAATAGTATGCAATAACTTAACATTGTTCTCTGAAGATCTATGAACCAGCCCCCTGCCAGTCTCACTCTGATAAAGGCTGACACGTTGATAGTTTATCCTCCATTCCTCCTCCAGCACATGTTAATAAAAGTTCCGTATAAAATGGAGCGATAAAGGAGATTAATTCTTTTTTCCCACACATGCTAAAATCCATCTTTTGGTCTTGAATTATCCAGATGGGCCATCTACACAGCCGGAATTCATTAACCAAATCACTGCCTACACTCCATTTCTCCTTGTTCTGTGTAGACCAAACTCCAGTTTCTTAAATAGAGTTCTTGTCTCTATAGTGCAATGTAAAGAACACCAGATTTGGAACAGGGCAGGATCCTCCATATGTAACCTTGGAATAATCACATATCTTTGGAAAATCCGGTTAAGCTGATTGGTTGTGAGAATCACATAAGGTAATATGAGAAAAATACTTTGTGAATTGTAAAGTGTAGGGTAAATGTCAATTATTGACATTGGGAGGCAGTATGGTTTAGTAGATGGAGGACCTGCCTTAGATAATTGGGGTCCAGACCTGCCTCTGACATGTGGTAGCTAGGTGGCCGTGGCCAGAGCCATTTAACTTCTCCATGTCTGCAAGCAGCTCTCTAGGAGGCTAAGGTTTTAATTTATAGACTAGTAACTAATCTAAATGGAGAGGTCCCACACAGATGAAATCACAGGTCCGGACCTTCCCCTCAGAATTCTTATCACAATAATAATAAGAATGATGATAATATAATGATGCTAATGAATAATTGAGAATAATAATAATTATTGGTGGTGGTGTTATTTTACTTGGGTTGAACTGGTGTTTATGCTTAAACTGGCCGTTGCCCGTCAGTTGGCCTGAAATAAACAGCTCTGCATTTGCCTTGCCAATGAACTGGAGTCTATGGGCCCATGACTGCAGTCTGAGCATTTGAATTAGCAGTCCCTTCCCTGAATTTAAAATGCTCTCTTTCAGGAGCTAGAGAGAAATTAACTGGCATTATTTCTGGATCCATTAGCTGTGATGAAATGACTGTGGCTTAAGATTGGACAGAGCCTGTGTCTTTATTGAATTTGTTATGCCATCATTCAGCCTTCATTATTTGGGGAAATTATAACTAAGAGCTATAAGTTATGTTTCAGTAAGAATATGGGACAGAGAGGGTAGTGTGAAGAAGTTTTTTTAAAAAAAGTTTTAAATTTCCAGATTTGGGGTTATATCTGGTAAACCTAATGTATGGATAAGATAAATATTGTGACTATATATATATATATATATATATATATTTATATAATAAGCCTTATCATAGAAGGTCAGAGCTGGAAGGGCATTTAATTATGTGTATATGTATGTATGCATGAATGCATATACCTATATACATGCATACTTATACATACATTTATGTATATGTGTATATATACATGTGTGTATATCTATCTATCTATATCCTGTCTACAATATTGCTAGCAGATAGTTATCCAGACAATTGTTAAAAACCTTTAACAATGGGAAGTCTGCCACTTGTACAGGCACTCATTCCACTCGGGGACACCTCTTATTGTCAGGATTCTTTTCCCTTACATTAAGGAAACATTTGCCTCTCTCCAACTTCCAAAGTCTGACTTTGAGGGCCAAGCAGAACTAGCATAGCCACTGCTTCCCATGGTAGCCTTCAAATACAGATGAGGAAATAGAGCAAATGCTATGACTTGTCTTCAGCCACACAGCAAGTGACATTAGAACAATTCAACCTAGGTCCTCTGAATTCCCAAGTCCACAGCTTTTTCATTTTATCATCTTTTGCGATTCATTTTGTGAGATTTAGTGAGAGTTTAACAGGGTCTTGAAGAAAATGGCAATCTAAGTGAGAGTTCTGTGATTACTAGGCATAGAGGATATCTCTAATGTTTTTAAATTATTTGGTCCTCAAGCAGGTTAAAATTGTATTAGTGAGCATAGCTAACATTGTGGGGGTTGGCACAAATTAAATATTGAATAACTTCATGTTGGCAAGGAAAGCTGATGGGAAATACAGTTTTTCCCCAACTAGAAGGAGATGCAGAAAGATCATGGAAAATGGAAGAGGACAGAGGAAAAAGCCCCAGATTGGATGTATACTGATCACGATCCAAAGACTACAAAGTAAATATTATCATGAAAAAATTGGAACTTCATCTGTTCTACTGACCCATTTTAGGAATAATCTGTCTGCAAAGAATTTGCTGTTTGCCTGGACATATCTGCTTCTCTGATTTCGGACCTGCTGAAGTTATCCTTTCTCCATTATCTTTTCCCTAACTCATAGCTGCCTCATCAATTGGAATCACCCGCCTTGGGAGTTTCTTGCTTTATTTAAATTTTATTTGCTGTCTGTACTTTTTATAAGCAGTTTTGCTTCCTGATGAACATAAACTGTATTCTGAGTAAGTGCTAAGAGGAGAAGGCATTGTAAAGGAAGGAAGATCAAAAGAGAAAATAAGAAAAAATTGTTTAGATATAACCTTGAACATATATTAATATATCTTGTGAATTTTACAAGGGAAGATTTCAATTTCATAAAATATAAAGTCTTTTAAAATATTTTTTAAAATATAAGGTCCTTGAAGGTAAAAACTTTTATTTTTGTGTTTATAGTCCCATGATGTAGAACCATATCTAGCACACAACAAATGCTTAACAAATGCTTCTTGATTAACTAATTTCCTAATTTAATGGATAGGAGTATATAGAATATATATATCTTAACTGATTGGTCTAACAATGTTTATGGGCCAGCAACCTCAGAGGCTATATAAAGGGATATATATATATATATATATATATATATATATATATATATATATATATATATATATATATATATATATATATATATATATATTTCATTTGGTAGATTGTTTTGGAAAATCTGCCGAAAACATGACTTTTTTTTCAACTGAAGGAAGCAGCATACTCGATGAGATAAAACTTCACTAGCATCAGAAAACTTTAGTAGATAATTCCTCCATATCCTCAAAGGAAAAAAAAAAATCCAAGAGTGATGGGGTATAGGTCATCAAAACAAAAAGGAGATTCTGTGGAACATTCAAAAGTCATGTTGATAAGGCCAAAGGTTTGACTTTCAATGAATCTTCATGTCTCAGAACATTTTGACAGTTCTCCCTAAATGAAATTGTTCCTTTTAATTTCCCAGTTTTCTTTACAGAAAGGTGAGATTCCTTGTAAAGACAGGACCTGATGAAGAGACTGGATAATGGGGTTGATATTTATTTTGTAGATGATTTTGTAATCAGAAGTAAACACAGAAGAACTGGTTCACAGGCTGGATGAAGAAAGAAAGTGGGTCCTTCCAAACCCCTTCCCAATTCCTCTCTCATGAATGGTTAAATGGGAGACAGAGCCAGGATTATTCAATTCCACAAACATTAATTAAGGGACTCCTATGTGCTAGGTACTATGCTGGGGACTTGGATTCAAAGACAAAAAAGAAGCAATTCTTACCCTCTGGGGTTTGTATTGTACTGGAGGGACTTGGTTCTTGGCACTTGATGGGGACTTGGGGGGACTTGATGGGACTTAATAAACAAATACAAGGAAATTTGATAAAAGAGACAGTGATGACAGCCAGAGGCCTGCAGCAGGAAAGGCTTCGAAAACAGAGTGAGTCTTGACAGAAGATAAAGTTTTGAAAGACAGAGTTGAGGAGGATATGTACTCCAGGAAAGGAAGACAGCCTGCATAAATGTAGAAAATGATCATTTTGGAGAAAAGCTAATTTGGCTGGAACATAGGATGAATGAAAGGGAATATTATATAGAACTGTGATTTAAGTGTTTTAGGGAAATCCTGGGTGATTAAATTTCTTCTGCTAATACAGATGGGCACCTTCTCTGAGGTGTGTCTCAAAACTCAGGCCTTGATGTCTTTGAGCTAATCACTCTATCTACTATACCAAACTGCCTCAAAGGGGAAGCTAGAAAGCAAAGCACTGTGACTACTGGTGGAATTGGAAAATGGCCCAACCATCCTGGAGAGAAATCCAAAGGAAATAACTAAAACATAAATATCTCTTATTCCAGAGATTCAACTGCCCCATATACCTCAAAGAAATCAATGAAAATAAGAAAGGTCATGGTATATAGACAGACAGACAGACAGATAGATAGACAGACATAGAATAATTTTTTGATACTTAAGAACTAAAAATGAGTGAGATAACCTTTGACTGGGGGAAAGACTAAGTACTTTTGATTCAGGAGTGATAAAATATTACTATGCTTATTGGGCATTGCAGTGCCAGTCAGATCAGACTGTCCCCAGAACTCATCATCCAGGGCAACTACCCTTGAAACGGTTGGGACCTATACCTGTCTGTTCTGGTACTGGCCATCCTACTTATTCAGCAGCCACAGTTACTGAAGATTCAGAAAAGAAAGAACTCAGCACAAAGTTCTTGGCATATTCATACCATTCAAATCACAGATAAATAAAACTAAATTTTACCAATGTAAATCATATTCATGAAGATGCATCCCTATCTGCTTTTCCATTTAATCCCAAGAACCAGTGGAAATTTCTGTCTGAATGGTAGCTGAAACTTTCTAGGTGTATTTTTTTCCTGCTACTGGAATGCGAGCTTCTTGAGAACAGAAACTGAATTTCTTCTATTTATGTCACTAGCATTTAGCACAATGTTTTGCTATGTGTTTAAAATGATTTTTCATCAATTCATTCATTTTCAGCCTTCAAGGAGCTTTCAAATATAGAGAGAGTACTGGATTTGGGATCTTGAGAGATCTGCATTTTATCTTACCTCAGACATTTGTTAGCTATATGCCCGGACAAATTATTTAATATTTTTATGCCTCAGTTTCCTCATCTGAAAAATGGGGATAATAATAAAATCGACCTCACAAGGTTGTGAGTATGGAATGAGAAAGTATGTATAAAATGCTTTGAATAATAATTATACTATTATTTCTAGCATTTATACTGTGCTAAATGCTTTACAATTAGTATATTACTTGTTACTCACAATAACTCTAGGAGGTAAGTACTATTATTATCTCTGTTTTAAAATTGAAGAAACTAAGAGAGGCTAGACTGACCTGGGATCACACAGCTAGTAAATATTTGAGCAGCTGTAACTGAACTCACAGGCCCAGTAATCTACTATGCCATCTACTTACCCTATATAATAGAGAAATAAATAGAGAGAAGAAATAAATTAATAGATTGGCAAATAAATGAATGAATAGATGGACTAATATATGAATGAATGAAGAAGCAGTGGATGAATAAATAAATGAATGAATGAATAAATAGATAAAGAGATGAACAAATAAAAGCATAGGTAGATACTAATAAAAGGACATAAAGAATGCTATAGACATTGGTTTGCACTAAATAAATGCTAGTTCTGGTCATCAACATCACATCCTACTCATGGATTATCATGGTAAGTATAACACAAAGAAAGGAGTGAAAGAGACAAATTACCCTAGGGCCAGTGGGGGTGAAAGACTGGCAGATGGGACAAACAAAAGCTAAATGGGATGGGTAGAGCCTAATCTAAGCCTTGAAAGAAAATAAGAAACTTCAAAAGTGGAGATGAGGAATAAGGGACCCTCCAGACTCTAGGACATCTTTTTCCAATTGTCTCCTATCCAGAACATGTTTCATGATTATAGTGAGCAAATTTGGGAAACTTGTATATCTTTGTTTTATGTTTCACTTGATATAATTGAACAAAATGAGCTCAATGGTAGCATTTATTAATGACTCTTAAACATCTTAACAATCTTATAGACTCTACTATTTGGCTCTACTATTTTAAGCTTCATTTTGTGTCTTCACTGCTCAACAGAAATTGATTACTAAGTCAATTTTTTTGGATTTTTGTTTTTTTGGAATCAACAAAACAAATACATCTATTCTGTATGCCTTTGGAAACATTTGAAACATGTCCTGCTAAATAGAAAAGCAAATGCAAAAAACCAACCTGTTCCATTTTAAGGTTTATATTTAGGATTGTATTCAAGTACGGCTACAGACCACTCTCAAGAAGATTTTAGAGATGAGAAATAAAATCAATGAATGAGAGATGCTGGTGTTTTTTTGGTCCCCTTCCTCCATCCTATCCTCTAGCCCATTCTTTAAAAGACTTGGAAATGAATCTCTGAGTGCCTTCAAAATTGTATTACCTCTAGCATGATTTTCTTATGTGTATGGTTGGTCAGGTTCAGCTATTCCAAATGAATACAAATAAATATTTAAGTGTGTTCTATGTGGAAGACACAAAAATAAAACAACACTGCTTATTCCTGCCCTCAAAGAGTTTACATTCAATTCATGCAAGGCTTGGTGAGAGGGGATGGGTATGTCTGTAAGGCTGTATGTGGTGGATAGAATGTGGTTTATGACATGATAGTATATATATATATATATATATATAGATATATATATAAATATATATATATCTATATATATATATATATATATATATATATATATATATATATATATATATATATATATAGCTATAAATATAATACCAGCTTGGGGTAATGAGGCACAAACAAAGGGAGTTCTAGATAAAGTAGAAGAGAAGGCTTAGTTAAGGAAATGAAGGTGACACCTAAGCCAAACCTTCAAGGAAGAGAATGATTCTGAAAGGGAGAGATAGGGACAACCTGGAGGAATGTTACAGAAATGGAAGAGGGAATATTGAGGTATGGAACAGCCATTCAATAAGTTAGAATGTAGAGTACATAAAAGGGTATATAGCCAGGGATGTGATAGCGCCAACTCGAACAATCTTGCAAAAACTGATTATTCAACTTTTCGTGTGAGTTTTTGATCATTTAATATGGCTTAAAAGGTTATCCCCAACCTCTCTAATTTTAGAGGGCATTTGCAAATTATTTTGGTTTCAGGCTCCCCCCTTCCAAAATACCTGTCAAGAAGACATTGTTCTCAAAGCCTGTGCCAAACTCTGATGGATATGAACGATGGATGCTGGTTAGAAATCACCCAAGTATCAATACCTCTCCTCCTTTATCTGTAGCACATAATCTTCAGTGGATATTGAGAACGTCTTAGACTAGCATCTCCAGACCAGCGTTCTTCACTCAGCCTTAGGCATGTTTATCACTGTGCCAATAAAACAGAGGGGATTTATGGCTACTCTTTTTTAATTCATTCAATTCTCTGTTCATTGGGAGGTTAATGTCGTTGATCTATTTTCTCTTGAAACAAATAAAAACAATATGCGCTGACACCGGCTCTGACTTTTGACATGGACCATGGAGGTCAGCATTTAATTTTATATTTATAGACTACACGAACAATATTATCTGTATTAAAAACTGTTCACTCAATCCTTGTCATTTTACAACTTTGTTCAATGACTCTCAGCTCATTGTGGATTTTTTTCCTTATACCTTCTTTATTTTATCTCTCTTTTTTTTCCATATTTTTAGTTTGCTTTCTACTCATTTCTTAGTTTTCCTCTCATTGCTCTCTCCCCCTCTCTTTTTCTATATCCTTAACTCTTTTTCAATAGCCTCTTGATTTTTCTGATTTTTCATTCTTTTCTCTCCATCTTTCTTTATAATCCTTCCCCTCCTCTCTCTCTCTCTCTCTCTCTCTCTCTCTCTCTCTCTCTCTCTCTCTCTCTCTCTCTCCATTCCTTTTTATCTCCATAAGCAACATCATTATTCACAATTTAAGGATCTCTTGGCTTTAATATTATGAGTCATTTTGTGGTAGCTTCATTATGGAATTGAAAAAGGATGTGGGGGAAGCAGACAATGAAAAAGGGACTGAAAGGGGGAAGTTGCTTTTAAAGAACATGAGATTTTGAGAGGACTATACCAGTTTGAGTTGAAATTGATAAGCCTTTAAAAATTAAAAAGCAGCTTATTCCCTGATGTGGAGGTGTTCAGTGATTATTAAGGAAAAGTATTTAGAAAAATATTGGACCTGATCTTCTATCGTGTTTATCAGAGTCCTGTTAAAGGCACTATAAATAATGGACTATTTTGTTTAAAGCTGGCTCGGCACACACAAATCAGTTTGCAAGATAACAACTAACCAACCGACAATTGAATTTGGTTAAAATTCAGGTTATTTGAAAACACTTGATTTTAGTCAAAGGGTGCAGTTTAATGAAAAAAAAAAGCAATAACAACAACACTGAATTTGGAATAAAAGGTTTGGATTCAAATTCTAACTTCAATTTACTACTTATATGGGCAAATCTAACCTCTCCAGTTCTTAGTTTTTTCATCTACAAAAATGAGATGATTAAATTCAATGACCCCAAAAGTTCCTTTTGACTCAGTCTCTGAGATGCTATGATCCAATTTAATTATCAATTATTTCTAAAATAATCAGTTACTATAATATGAAGTCAGTGTGTTTTGTTCTTTTTATCTCCAGAATACAAAGCCCAGAACTTGCTCATAAAGGTATAGACTGGACTTTGTTATTTTGTGGCTTGGGAGATCCCCAGAAGAGGAATCTCTATGAGTGAGGTCAGCCCCTCACTGCAATAACCTTAGAGAATTGGCTAGAGCAGATATTTCTGTAACATTTCTTATGTATCAGAAGTAGATTAAAATGTAATTGGGAGCTATTTAATAAAATAAATAAAAATTCAATACAACATAGATAACACTTTTTAAACTAAATCATTGTGGAGTCTGCAGAGGTCTCTGTATACAGATTAGCTGCCCCTGTTTCTATTTGAGAATGACATCTCTGGCCTAGAGTGCTGAGGGCTGGTAAGTGCTCTGCCCAAGGTCACATACACACACACACACACACACACACACACACACACACACACACACACGTGTGTGTGTGTGTGTGTGTGTGTGTGTGTGTGTGTGAAAAGGGACTTGAACCCTGTCTTTGGGGCCAGCCCTCTCTATGCCACCAGATTGCCTTGTCAGATTGCAGTCATTCTTTAATGAAGATTTTTCCATTCATTTGCAACCAGGGATAATCTTCCTACCACTTAGGGGCCAGTAGCTGCAAGTCTTGGCCAATCATTCCATCTGATTTTGCTAAAAGTCACCCTCAGAAAAGCCTTCCTACAACTTGTAGGGACACCATCTTGGCTTCTATTTCCTCACTTATAGGAGAGGTATAATGATGCTGGCTCTATCTAGAGATGACAGGAGGTTTGATTAACTACTATATTTGAAAGGCTTTGGGATCTTTGGAGAAAATCGTACAGTCTTACAACTGATGTCTTAGTAGATAAAATATTTAGGTTGTAGCTTCCAGTGGTGGTTAATCCTATCGTATTTCCTGCATTTTACAAATTCTTTGCTAAAACATTCACAGGAAATCTTCCCCAATATAAACAATCGAGAAATGTATGCTATCTAATGAGGGAGCTTTGACTTAATGATTGCTGAGTTCTCACCAAGCCACTCTCATTTAGGGGTATGCTGGTAAATGTTTAATAACCGACTTTCTGAAAACACCAGACAAACTTTTAAGTTTCATCTGAATTAGTAACATTTTCTCCCTCATTTTCTTAAGTCTAGCCTGTCAATAAAACAATAAACCACTACCTGATTTGTAGTCTTTGCTGAGATATAAATTCTCACACTGAAAATTTAGCAATTGACTCACCAACATCCCTGTGATTGCCTGGCTGAAAGCCAATGACTTAGACCTCTAGCTCTCATTCTCTGGCACCTGTTAATAAAAGTCCCTTGTAAAACAGAACAATAAAATCTACTCACAGCCTTGTCATGTGCCCTGAGGGGTGGTTGGATTGCACTGGTCCACGTCTCTCAGAAGTCCCATAAAAACGTTGAAGTTTCTCTATCAAGATGTGGACAGACATTTGATTTGTGAGTTATCTTATCGTAGGTAGATGATAGAAGCCTAAACTAGGAAATCTGTACAAGGCTTCAAATGGTAGAATACGATAGATAGATAGATAGATAGATAGATAGATAGATAGATAGATAGATAGAAAGAAGGAAGAAAAGAAAGAAAGAAAGAAAGAAAGAAAGAAAGAAAGAAAGAAAGAAAGAAAGAAAAAAAGAAAGAAAGAAAGAAAGAAAGAAAGAAAGAAAGAAAGAAAGAAAGAAAAGAAAGAAAGAAAGAAAGAAAGAAAGAAAGAAAGAAAGAAAGAAAGAAAGAAAGAAAGAAAGAAAATAAGAAAGAAAGAAAGAAAGAAAGAAAGAAAGAAAGAAAGAAAGAAAGAAAGAAAGAAAGAAAGAAAGAAAGAAAGAAAGAAAGAAAGAAAGAAAGAAAGAAGAAAGAAAACCTAATTTCTTCATTTTACAAATTAGGAAGCTAAAACCCAAAGATGCCAAAATGACGTACCCAAGATTACATAGCTTGTTATTAAAAATGCCAGTGTCCAAGCCTCCTTGTCTCAAGGTCATTCACTATGTATATCTATATCAATTTCTATATCTATTTCTATATACAGATACACATGGACAGAGAGACAGAGACAAACAAGGGCAGAGACAGAAAGAGACAGAGAAACACAGAGAGAACTATTTTAAGCAGTAAGAATTCAAACAGAAAAACAAAACAGTTTCTGCCCTCAAAAAGCTTACATTCTACTTACAATTCATTATATATCACATGCATAGGTAGGGAAATATGATGCACATACAAAAAGTAATTTCAAGAAAGGAAGAACACTTACCAAGAGCAAGGTATATCTTAAATAACTCTCACTGAAAACTTACCAGAATATATAATTTTTTTCTTTATTTTTGAACAAGTTAAAATATAATTCATTGACCTTATCATTGAGTGGATAGAGCACTGAACCTGGTATCAGAATTCAAATCCAACTTCAAACAGTGACTAGCTATATGATCTTGGGCAAGCTGTGTAATTGCTCTTTGACTCAGTTTCCTCATCTATAAAATGGGAATTATAATAACACCCATCACCCAGGGTTGTTGTGATGACCAAGTGTTTTAAAATACCTTGTAATCTTGGAAATGCTATATAATTGCTATTATTAATATTTTTATTATATTAGACTAGCCTTAGTCTCTTTATAATTACTGGGTAATTCTGCCTGGGGCACATACAGTGTCTTCCTTCTCTTCTCTCTAGTTAGTCTCTTCTGCATTCTTTTTCTTCCACTTTTCCTATTCCCCAGTTATTAGAAATTGACTTATCCCTGGCTTTCCATATGTATCTGTGTCCTTCCTCACCTTCTATTAGCCTTTGACCAAAATGATGATTTTCTTTTATATCTAGATTCTCTGCCACATGTGTGTCCTTTTCCTGATTTCCTGGCCTCAGAGTCCAGATTCTACTTCTTATTCATCTGATTTAGAAGAAATCAATCCAATGTGATTTTTTCTTTGGCTTCTCTTTACTCCCTCCTTCCCTGTGCCCCCTAGTATACCTTCCTTCTGACCTAGGACTAAATTGGCAAAACTGGTCACCATCCAGCTTCCCTTTTCCCTCACCATGTGTGGTAATTCTATTCTATTTGGCTTGCTCTAAGGCCCGAATACTGAGTCCAAAGCTTAAAAACAATTATGTATGCACTGACTTATCTTCTGGAGGTTTATCCTCATATGATTTGGATTGAAGGTCCCTCACTATTCTGGGTGCCCTCCTTTGGACAATCTCCAGCTTATCAAAATCCTTTCTAAACTATGGTACCCGGAATTGAACAATACTCCCAATACATTTGGATGACAGCAGAGCACAGGGGGATTCTCATTACCTTTCTCCTGAAAACTATTCCTCCTCATAATTCAATGTATAATAGCATTTTTTGATTCTGACTCATATCAGTCTTGTAGTTCAAAGATCTTATAGATCGTTTTTAGGACAGCTCTAACAATAATCCTATTTGCCACTCATAAAAATGGAATTTCTTTTCCTAAAATTCTCTAAAGACAAACATCTTTAGATCCTTAGCCAATGATCCCATGGTATAGTTTAGCATCATCTCTCTGTTCTGAGCACCTTCTGATTTGTCAGCAATTTTTGTAAAATGTATTGCCCTGAGACAATGTATTAGATATGGTCTGATCAGGGCAGGATATCGGTGGACTGCCACTTCCATTGTCCTGGGCTTTATGCATCTCAATGCAGATAATGTCTCACTGAAGTCTAAAATAGCCCTGGTCTCAAGAACTGTTGAGGAGGCTACTCTGAGGTTGAATTCCACACTGCCAGGGCACACTGGACATGGTTAAAATAATTGTCCCCTAGTTTCCTGATCTTGACATATCCTGCCAGGTTACATTGCATGTTCTAGGAAGGAAAGAGTTAGATTGGGAGAACTTACTGTCTGGTGACCTTTATTTTGGCTGAAAACTAATAGACATTGAGCTCTGCAGAGAGGAAGCTCTCTTAGGGAATTTGCATAATAATATAGTCTTTGTCTCCATTATTGGGTTTAATTGAAAGAAGAGTTACATCAAATTTTTACCTAATGATTTGTTCAACACTCTTTCATAATTAAAGAAAAGTGATACAAGTCAATCTTCAGTAATTCACTAATAGAGCCATTTCCTTTCCCCTCCTCCTATTTGGTTATGGGTAATTTTGTCTGTGACAGAGTGGAGATGAGGTTGTTGAAGATGCTGTCAGCTGGCAAGGCTGTCTCTCCCTCTGACTTTGAAGAGACAGAAACCAAGTGAACAATATACCTACCCTCTCCTGACCTTGTTTCAGTTTGGTGCAAAAGTTGGTACCCAGACATGGCACTGAGCTGTCAGAAGAAACCACACTTTGTAATGTTTTTCACCCAATGTCCTGTCACCCGGAGAAGACCTTGCCACTTCACATCCTATCAGATAACCATTTCTAATAAAGAAAGCCTAAAAAGCATTGAGGAGTATCTAGAAGAGCAAGGGATGGTGCTCCAGAGATGTAGCAGTATTGCTGCTCAAGAAGAGATGTCAGAATTATTCCTTAGCTTTTAGGAAAGATGCTTGTTATCCTGTCTTTCACTCAAAGGGAAATAAAAGCATTTCAAAGTAATTCATCTTATGCAATTTTCAAGGGTGCCCCTCCTGTTTGGCTACTATTTCTTATTTAGCTTTTTCTGATTTGAAGAAATACATGTCTAAAATAAATATTCTCAGATGTGTAGCAAAGTAGACTGTCTTTATAGCAAACCTTCTAAATTAGATGAAATGGAAGGAAAAAAATAGAAATAGGTACTATTTGGGGGTATTAAGATATCATATAATATGCTTATTGCTAAAATTATTAAAATAGAACATATCCAGGGTCAATATCATTATTTTATTTAATTAATCCAGTTCAAATTCACAATCAACAGTGAGTATTTATTGAATGTCTATTGTGTGCCTGAAATGACAAATAACAGAAATTTTCTTCTTAGGTAATCTTCATAAAGTCTCTCTGTGATTTAGAACTTTTAATAACTTGGGTTAGAAAGAAATAGGATATAAGATATAGGATACAAAAGGAAATAATTGTGAATCTTTTAGATGTTTGAAAAAGAATTCTCGCAGCTAATTTCAGTTCCACTAGACATGGAAAGACCGTTGAGCCATTGTATATTGGTAGCCATTAGTTGATTGTCCTAGGATTTAAAAGAATAATGATCACAGTGTAATAAAATTGTTTTTTAAAGTTCAGAGATTGTTTTTTACTCAACCTAACTGATCCATATTTAAATTTATATTATATATATGTTATATATATACATTTACATATATATGTTATATATATATGTATATATATTATATATAGTCTCATGAGTTGGTATGATTAAAAAGAGAATAAACATTTATATAAAATAAGTGCTGGTATTATTTTAGAGAAATACTGGAGTTTTTCTACTAAGGTTGGGAAGCCGAATGTAACTTATAATTTGACATTTTATAAGAAAGGCTAGATAGAGCAGTGCAATAAGGAAAAATATATGGGAATAAATATTGGCAAGGAGGGAGAAAATCATTTCAGATATGTGGATGGTTTGACAATTATTTAGAAGACACTAGAGAATCAAGGGGAAAAAATCCAGACAAGAGCTTTAGCAAAGTAATAGGTTACAAAGTAAGTCAATAAGTCATCCATGTTTCTGTAAAGTACTAACAAAAACGAAAAGAGGAATAGAAAATAATATTTAACACAATGATAGAATGAAGTAAACTTCTGAGAACTAGTTGGCCAAGAGTTAATTATTGAAAGTAAGCTCCTTGAAATAAGAAAAACTTTATTTTTTGTTTTTGGTTCCAGAGTGCCTGGCACAATCTCTGGCATGTAATGGATGCTTACTAGATGTTTTTTATTTGGTTGATATAAAACTTACCTATTCACATTAATTAAGACTTAAACAATTGAAGAGCTGACATAATCATGTAATTTTATGGCAGGAAGAAACATTATATGGCATTTAATTCCATCTACATATGAACAAGAATCCTCTGTACTCCTTAAGTGATTATATAGCTTTTATTTAAATATTTCCAGGGATGTTTGTGGATGTTCATCATTTGAGGTAGCCCAGTCTATATTTGGAAGTTTTTCCTTACTTTAAGCTTCTTTTCTGCACTGTCTCCTGGTTTTGCTCTATAGATACAAACAAAACCAATTGAATCATCCTTTACATGATATCCATCCAAATGCTTAAACACAACTATCATGTTTCCTAACTCTCATACAGTTCCTTTAACTGATTTTCAGATATCCCAGTGTTCAGGCACTTCAGCGTGGTTCCTGGTTGCCCTCTCCAATCATTGTCTTTCCTGAAATGTGACAATCAGAGCTAACAGTTCATGCTACTTTAGATGTGCTTAGACCAAGGGATAATAGAAGATCATTACATCCCTTATCCTGAACTCCATGGCTCTTTTTTTTTTTTTTTTTTTTTTTTTGGCTGAGGCAATTGGGGTTAAGTGATTTGCCCAGCATCACACAGCTAAGAAGTGTTAAATCTGAGATCAAATTTGAACTCACATCCTTCTGACTTCAGGGCTGGTGCTCTAAACTCCATGGCTCTTAAGTCAATTTAAGATTAGCTCACTCATAATTGAATCTTTTGAAATTATGATGATCAATCTTTACCCCAAAGAGGAGATATGAAATGACACTGCTCTAACATTCTTCTTGGCAGAAGTGAGAGACTAGGGGTATGAATCCATGTCATAGCATGGTTTTTAAACTACTTTTCCTAAAAAGCTCCTATTCCTTCCTCCTTCCTCCTTCTCCCCCCACCTCCTTCTCCCTGTCCTTTTCATTCTTTGTTATAAGGAATAGCTTTGTAGGAAGGGGGGAAAGTAGAAAACATTGGGAAATACAATTGGATGATATCAAAATAAAATGAGTCCAAATTTATTTATTTTTAAATTTTATTTTTAATTAATTTAATTTATTACACACAATTTTCAAATATACAACAAAAGTATTATGTGAATTTCTTTCCTTTTCTTCCCTTCCCTTCCTCTCTTCTCTACCCTAGAGATGACTACCATTAGATATTAGTTCTTAATTTTTTTTCAGAAAGATTGTTTTAGCTGTTTCAGTCACAATAGCATACTTTTGACCTATATTGAGCATAAAATAGACTAATACTTCAAAATATTTTGGAGATAATTTAGCCATACTTCCCCTGTCTTATAATTATGAAATTGATTTTTTGAACCCAAATGAAAGAAATTACTTGTGTTCTTATAAAATTTAATCCTGTTAGATTTAATCAAATGTTCTACCCTATCAAGCTCTTTTCATACATCAACTTTTACCCAATAAATTAACATTGCTTTCCAGGCTAGTGTCATCTACACATATGATTAGCATGCTATGTCTGACTTTCTCCAGGCCCCCGGTAATTGGGCTGAAATGCACAAGACCAAAAACAGTTTTGTTTTGTTTTTAATATTCATTGTCCATTTGGAAGGAAATTTGCTAAAAACCTTCATAAAACATATGTATATTCATGTCTGATCTACTTGTCTCATCTTTGCCTAGAACCATGATTTCATTAATGATTTCATTCACTACCAGTTTGTTTAATAGTGGTTCATTAATCTCCTGGGACAATCAACTATTGTTCTGCAACTTAGAGTGTTAAGGACAATAAGTGACTTATCCAGGCAGAAATTGAGGAGGGCAACCATTGAGCTCACATGTTCCTGACTTCAGAGTTGACTCTTTAACCACCCCTACCATTCTTCCCCTACCAGTTTAGTGGCCAAGCTATTTGTCCTACTGAAAGAAAATGAGTATTTTAATCTTTGGCCAAGAAGCAAAGAAAATTTAATTGGTTCATAGTTTATATCAAGTATTCTCATCTTTATTTTTGAAAATCAGAACCATCCTTTCCCTTCTTCAATTCACTTTGATATTTCACAGATTACTGACAATAACCCAACAACCACATCTGTCAGTTCTTTCAGTAGATTTCTGCTATGTAGTGCATCTGGGGCAGGTGAAATGAATTCATTATGGTCAGCAAAGGGCTGTCTTGTTGTCTATTTATTTATCTTGGGTTTCAATTCCATATTATCTATATTTGTTAATTGAAACTAAATGAGAATTGGACAGCTCTGTCATCTCTGTAAACTCTGAAAAATTGAATTCAGGGATTTATCTCCTTTCAATTTGACTATTGCAATGTCCTCATAAGCAATCTACCTGCCTCAAGTCTCTTCCCACTCCATGCATATATATGGCAGCTAGATGGCACAGTAGGAGGAGCACTGGGGCTGAAGTCAGGAAGATCTCAAATTTAACTTCAGACTCTTAGTAGTTGTGTGACTGGACAAGTCACTTAGCCTGTATTTTTACTTAATTTAATGGAGCAGGGAAAAGACAAATCTTTTCAATATCTTTGCCAAGAAAATCCTATGGGATCATGAAAAGTCAGACATATTTGAATGACTATACAATAACAAACACAGAGAGAGATCTCTATCTTTATCATATCTATCTATATAGAGAGAGGTCTCTACATATACATATGTACATATACATGTACATACAAAGACATCTCTATATATACCTATATGCATGTACATAAACAATTCAGACCTATATACCAATACGTGTGTGTATAATATGTATATATATACATATTATACACACACACACACACACACACACACACACATATATATATATATATATATTTATATATTTATACAAATACATACAATACCACTGAGTAGAATCCTTGGGACAAAGGATAAGGACCCTTTTTTAAATCACCATTTTATTGCTTTTCATAATAATTGCTATCCAAACATAAATAGTTTTGAATAAGCAACCATGGTTCTTATATTTCCTCACCAGTTGTAGCTTATTTTTGGGTTTTAACCTTCCTTACAGTAGTCTCATAGGTTCATGACTAACATTTGTATTTATTACTCATTACCTTGCTTTGCTTCTCCCATTTTTTTTTAATGTGAGTGAATGTTTTTAATACACTTAATTGGTGAGTTGCTTATGTAGCTATATAAGTCTTCTCAGACAACTTTCCCTGTTCCTTTTCATCAGAATTTTCTCCTTTTATATGTGTAGAATTGTCTTATTATTTTTTTTTTGAGAGCTTCCCCTTCCTCCTGTACCAAATTTTCTAAAAGAATTTTAAGCAATGGGATTCTAGATAACTGTTCTTCTGGAGTCTATGGTATATGTCACATCACATTTGGCTTTTCTTCTTGTGTCTAATACAAAATCTAAACCAAATGGTAACTCCTTTTAAAGGTTTCCATTACCTCCACCCTAGCAGCTAGATCATCTTTGTTGGTGTGAATCAAATTCAGAATATGAGATCCAGTCATTGATTCCTCCACTTTTGAAAGATTTAAATTACTCTTAAAATGTGTCAAAATCACGTTTCTGTGTTTGGGGCAAAGAAAGAACTTCAACAGATTTCAATCTAATTTATTTCCCCCAACTGCTTTATATGACTCAGTTTTATTCATGTTTTCTTCATTCCTAAATCATCTTTTTTTTTTCCTCTTGCTGTCTGGAAGATCTGTATCATACATCAAGACAATATCACTGCTGTTTTATTTTCTTCCAAATAACATTCAACCACACTTTGTTCTTCTGGTTCTTGGTTTTCTTCATATTAATATATTTTTAAATATACAATTCTCTTCTTCCTCACTTTTTGCCCCTTCTTTTCATTTGAATACTTTTCTAGAATTATATTCTGGTCATCAATTTTATTCCAACAAGGCATTGTGACAATCAAATATGCTTCTTTACATTAAGATTTGTTCCTGCTATTTAAAAAAAAATGTTTCCTTATGCTTTGTGTATTTTTTATACACAAGGCCATGAGATTCATTGCTTTCTTCTAACTTGCATTGTGTCACCTGTGAATTTCTAGGTATTTCTAATACTAATTTTTTTAACCTTGGAGCTACTTTCAGTGATTTCTTATTTACTATTCCTTCATGTGCACAATCCTACCCTGTTTAGCAGCCTGACAATTCCATATTTTAAATGATTGTCCAGAAGTACAATTTTTTCTCAGATATTATCTCTTTAACCAGCTGTTCATGTCCAAGATCTTTCCTTATGTTAAGAAATTGTTGCTTTCAAATTATGACAGTGATGAAAATACCACCTGTGCCACTTAAGATTTTCAGTTTTGAGTCCAGGATTTTGAAATTTTTAAAAAATGGTTTCTAGATTCCTCCTGGAAGTATCATTTGTGCCCATGTGAATAATAAAAAGTCCTTTGTAGTCACTGAGTTTGACAAGCTTTGTGAGATTTTCTGTCATCTCATGAAAATATACCCCAGAAAGATGACAGACCTTTTTAGTATCATTATCAGGTCAACAAATAGTTGCCTCAGTATCCTCCAGAAGGGAATCACTAAGTATCCACTTTGCTATTACTGCCTCTTCTTCCTCTGATGTTTCCTAGCTGATCTTTCACCTGAAATCACCTATGGAGCCCCATCATCATGGCATGAAAGACACATAGCAACTTCTTCCTTGGAGAGTACATACAGTTCTTTCCTAATTGGACATTTCTTAGTTGCAAGTGGCTAATGGCAATTCTCTTCTCAGTATCACCTTTTCCCCTTTTCCATCTAGCAACTGACATAGGTCCATGAATTTCTTTTGGACCTTCCTTTTATTTCTTTTTACATTGGGCTTTTATCCAATTTTGTTTGTTTTAAAGAACAGAATGTTTCTTGAAGATCTGGAGATCTAGGGGGTATTTCTCAAGCCATTTTACTTTCTTTGCTTGGAGAGAAACCATCCTGATCTTTGAACTTAGTTAATAGTTACTTGAGCATGATTGAAGACATTTTGCAACTTATTCTCCATGTGGTTAGTTGAAAAATCTCTTTTTGGTAGGGAAGAGCCAATAAGAAGTGAGAAAAATGTTGCTGTTTGTTGTTGCTTTTTAAAGTGTTTCAATAAAAAGTTTGTTTATTTTAAAATCATCATTTGGTGAACAACTTTCTGGCTATAAGTCCTTCTTCCTAACTAGTCTTGCGAGGATAGAAATGCAGACCATTGTTAACTTCATATATAAAAGCCTATTATTCATATATTCATTCCTATTGGGTAAAGGTTGGAGGACAATTTTCTGAATTCTGGAGGGTCTGTGGGGCAGGGAAGAGGGGGAAACTTTTGCCCCAGGTATGCTGATAAATGATCTCTGAAAAAATGTATTCACTACTCAATTAAGTTTAATCTGAATCATTGACATTTTCCTGTCACTTTCTTAAATCTAGATAATTACAAAACAATAATTAGAACCTTGATTTATGCTTTTTAGTAATTCCAGAGATGTAAATGCTTACACTGAAATTTAACAATTGACTCATGATTCCAGCAGGCAATATCTCTCTCTTCCTGCCCTACCAAGCCCAGCCTTAGAGCACATAGCCTCCTACACAAACCTGTGTCTACAATGGTGCCATCTTGTGTTTGTGTTTTCTTTACTTTGGTACAAGATTTTGTTAGATATTTAAAAGTAACAGATATCCGTCTTTTTTTTTTTCAGATCCTCAAGGTGCCAGTAGGTACCAGAACAAATTTTTTGAAAAAAAATCCAGACTGAGAAGAGGAGGAGTCACCCACAGAGAGAAACCACTGGAAAGCAACAAACCTATTTTCGCATTGATTAGACCACACTCAATAGAGGTTAAATATCTAATAACTAATGAGCAGCCCAATTGCAAATGTCCCAAAGAGGCTTGCATACTAGTTTCTTGATTGTAATCATTCTAACATTCTTTGTTGCTCAGCATTTCCCTTCCTGTATGGAAATAAAACTGTAGTTCTATACCTGAAAAAAAAAAGTCTGTGTAGTTCTAGTAGCTCTTTCAAAGCTTGTTCTCTGCTAATGTAATCTTAAACTACAAAATTCAGTTTAACTGCATATTAACTGCATTTTGCATAACTGCAAAAAGAATGTTGGATTAGAACTCAGGACACTTAGGTTGGAAATTCAGCTCTACTGCTAACTAGCAATGTGATCTTGAACAATCACTTTCTGGAGCTACATCTAAGTTTCCTCTCTGTAAAATGTGGGGATCTCTAAACATCTTTCAATCTATTTTTATCCATGTCTTACAATATACTTGACAATATACTCTTTGCTCAATGATTCCAAAGAGGGAAAATTCATTATCTTTCAAGGCATATCAGTTTAATAATCAACAATAATAGTCAATAATCAATGAACTTTCATTAAGTGCATACTATGTGACTGATACTGTGCTGAGTGCTGAGAATATAAATATGAAGGAAAAAAAGCACTCTCTTCCCTCAAAGAATTTTCAATCTAATATGGGAGGAAAAAACCCAAAAAAGAAATTTGAAAAGTTGGGAAGAAGGGTGGATGGGACATGATAAGAAGCCAAAAAATCCAAAATTAATTCAGTCAGGTGGGGAATAAGGAATTCACTGAAATTTGCCAGTAAAAGATAAAGGGTTATGAGGGCAGGAGGTAAGTACCAAAGGAGTTATCAAGAAGGCAAGAAGAAGGAGAAGAAGGAAAAAAAAAATCTCCAAAGCAGCAGGTGCTTCCCAGAGTCATCTTTTCTATGTATCCTGAAGATAGTCCCATAATCATGATTTGCATATTTTAAAATATGCACCCAAATAAGATTTAAAAAAATGTACCCTTCTCCATAGAAATGGATGACCTCAGCTGAAGATTGGTTTTGCTAAATGGTGTTATTTCTCTTTCTTTTCTAATTCAATCTAATCTTCTAATCTCTAATCTCTTCTAATCTAATCCTAACTTTCTAGGATTTTCCATCTCTTCCCAGCAGCCTCCTCTTGTTAGAGGTGATTCCACTCTTATGGACCCGTTTCTAATTGTTTTCTAATAATCCTTATTTAGGGTTAATAATACTGTTATTATATAATTGATGATTTGCTGCCTAGAACCTACCTTGGACAAAGTGCCCGTCTATATTCACTTCTAACGTAGTTCTGCTCCTGGCTGGCTGAGTTCTATAGAAGCCATGTATTTAGCCCAACTTTTCATTTTACACTTGAAGAAAATGAGGTGACTTGCTTAAGTAAGTTGAGCATGGGTAGAAAGTGGTAGTCAGGGTTCAAATACAGTTCTCTGATGCTAAATCCAGGCTGCCTTTCATGAATTACTGTAGATTTTTGTTTGTTTGTTGCTTTAATGGTGGATAAACTTTTGGTGATGATCCTCTATAATTCAGTTTAGTAAGATTGTTCCCATTTGTCCTCCATTTGGAATTTGCATTATCATATTCTTCAAGAACTCAAGATCTCTCTGATATGTACCAGCTGTGTGGCCTAGGGAAAACAGCAAATCTTTTAGTAGCACAGATAACTTTCTAAGTATTTAAATTGCAGAGTTGTTCCCTACTAACATTGGTGGATGCAATGTCCTCAGAAGGAGTGAAATCACAGATCTCAAACAAACAAAACTAGGATTACTTAAAAACTCTAAGTAGAAGAAAAGTAAAGGAATATAAAATTGATTGATTGATAGAGATTTATAGACAAAGGAAAATAGATTGATATAAAGATATATAGCTGCAGATACATATAGATATATATCATATATGTATGTGTGGTTATATATACATGTTTGCATGTATTCCTAGTAATATTTAGCCAAGTGATATTTTAATACTGTTAAGAAAAAGTGAGAAGCCTCCTAATATATACATGTTTGTATATATTCCTATTAATAGTTAGCCAAGTGATATTTTAATACTGTTAAGAAAAAGTGAGAAGGCCTCCTAATATATTTGATGGAGTCCTGAAGAACTAATAAGCAAATCTGGACAAGAGTCATACAGGAAGGGTAACTTTGAATGGATTTTAACTTATAATTCCAAGAGAGAATGTCCAAATCAATATTAGATGGAAAAGATAGGGTAGGATAAGAGGACAGGATAGGATGGGATAGGATAGAAAGGAGAGGAGAGGAGAGAATGGGATAGGACAGCACAGGACAAGACAGGATAAAATAGGGTAGGACAGGACAAGATAGGATAGGATAGGACAGGACAGGACAGGACAGGACAGGACAAGACAGGACAGCATAGGATAGGATAGGATAGGATAGGATAGCATAGGATAGCATAGGATAGGATAGGATAGGATAGGATAGGATAGGATAGGACAGGACAGGACAGGACAGGACAGGACAGGACAAGACAGGACAGCATAGGATAGGATAGGATAGGATAGGATAGCATAGGATAGCATAGGATAGCATAGGATAGGATAGGATAGCATAGGATAGGATAGGATAGGATAGGATAGGATAGGATAGGATAGGATAGGATAGGATAGGATAGGATAGGATAGGATAGGATAGGATAGGATAGGATAGGATAGGATAGGATAGGATAGGATAGGATAGGTAGGATAGGATAGGATAGGATAGGTAGAGTAGGATAGGAAAGAGTAGGATAGAACAGGGCCAGATAGGGTAAAATAGAACAGGACAGGACAGAACAAGATAGTTCAGGATAGGGCAGGTTAGAACAGGATAAGCTAGGGTAAGATAGGATGGGATGGGATAGGATAGGATAGAGACAAGTTCTATGATTTTACTGATAGAGCAAAATACTAAAAAATGAAATTTCATTTAGTAATGCAGCAATACCTTCTTTGTAAGTCACAGTCTTACAGAGTTGTCTTGAAGATCAAGAAGCTTGTTTAGGATTAATAAAACTATTGTATATCTATAAACAGGACTCAAATCCAAGTCTTTTCAGCTCTGAGCCTGGCTCTCAATCTACTATGCAATGCTACCTTGATAAATATATAGATAGATAGATCAACAGGTCAATAGATAGATGGATAGATACAGGCATATATGTATATATGCTTAGCTCTGGGGAGCAAGTGTAGTGGGATCTTGAGCTCAGGAGTCACTTCTGATTTACTGGAAGCTGAAGTGTAATATTTCACCAGCAAAGCTGGTAGTCTCTTTAAGAACCAATGGAAACACCTGCCTATCCTACCTTGTCCTGTGTTGTATTAAGACAACGAGAGAAAAACATTCATTCACAATTTCTAGTTTATACTTCTATAATTTACTGGGTTATAGGTGTCAGATTAGAATATTTTCTTCTCTATGTATTGTGAGCGTCTCCTACATTAAATTGTAAACTCTTAGAGGGCAGAGACTCTACCTCTGTCTTTGGAGCATCCCCCAAATAGTGCCTAATAGTCAGTGGAAGCCTCACTAAAGCATTGGAATAAACATGTTTGTGATCTAAAATCAAAGAAAATGAATTCATTTACTTACATCTTCAACAGAGCTACTAAGCCTTAAAAAGAAGTAAGGAAAGAAAGAGCAGGCTTCATATACATTGTAAAGCCTTATTTCTACATTGTGAAAATAGATTGGGCATCCACCTCCCTTTCCTGTTTAAATCCTTACTCACCTGTGGGAAGAGGATTAGCCCCCGTGAACAGAGCAAACAACTACAGGCAGGTGTTTCCATTGGTTATTAAAGAGACCAGGGCCTGTGCTGGTGAAATATTACACCTCAGCCTCCAGTAAGTCAGGAGTGACTCCTGAGCTCAAGACCCCACTATACTCGCTCCCCAGAGCTAAGCATATCTTTGTTTATACATCTAAATGGTATTGTGTTGCATTGTACTTTGCGGTGTAATAAATTGTAACACTCCACATTAACTGGTCAGGCTTCAGTGATAACAAAAGTTCAGCTGCTGGTGAAACTCTGATCAATATGACTTTCTATTTATAGGATTGTTACAAATTGAAGTTTTATTTAAATGAGACAATGCTGAGGAGAGAACAGAAGATCGATCTGGTAAAATATAGTAGCATATTTTAATTTGGGGCTGGTCCTTCCCTGGTCCCCCAAAACACACATGCACATATTTGCATACAGACACACATGTACACAACCTATGCACTCATACATGTGTCCATCCACACACATAAAATTGTATCATACAACCACACCCACTCACATACTTTCTTCACTGTATACTCATGCATATTCAGGCACATGTGTTTGTGCACACACATGAAAACATATTCATGTGATCTTTATATGATTACATGGTCTAGAAAAGGCCAGGACCAGTTGGGACATTACTCTATAATGTGAGTTTTCATTGTGCTGGTGAGAAATAATGAGCCTAGAAATCAGTTCTGAGGACTAATCCCAACCCTGCCTCTCTCTGTCCCTTCTTCACCTCTCTTCAGTTTCTCCTTGGCTACAATGAGTGGATGATCTTCCCTTGATCATTTTGAAGATTCCTTTCAGTGGGAATGCCTTCCCTAGAACTGATGTTTCCTATTAACAACCTCAAAAGGGCAAGCACACTTTTGTTCTTGTCATCCAAGCCCTCATTCTTTTTTCAGATTCCCTGGGCTGGAGATATTGCAATTGTATTGAGTCTGCTTATAGCAAAGACCAAACTAGAAATATTCTCAGTTGAAGCTGAAAGACAGTGGGATTGGAGGAGTGGGAGATGGTGGAATGGATGGTGTAATTTTTTTCCAAAGTCACAGAGCTAGTAAGTGACACAATTGGGATTTTAAGCCAGATACCTCCTAACTGTATGATCACTTAAAATCTGTTTGCCTGGACATGTAAAATGGAAATGATAATAATACCTAAATCAAGGGTTTTTTTGTTTTTGTTTTATTTTATTTTGTTTTGTTTTTGTGAGGAGCAAATGAAATAGTATTTATAGAAGTGCTTAGTGCAGTACCAAGCACATACTAGGGGCTTTGGTTGTTCTTCAGTCATTTTCAGTTTTAACTGATTCTTATGACCCTATTTATGGTCTTTGTGGCAAAGTTATTGGAGTGGTTTGCCATTTTCTTCTTCAGCCCATTTTACAGATGAGGAAATTGAGACAAACATGTTTAAGTGACTTGGCCAGAGTCACACAGCTTAATTATTTTTTGAGACAGATCTTAAACTCAGGAGGATAAGTCTTTTTTACTCCAGGTCTGGTACTTTATCCACTGTACCATGTAGTTGCCTTAATAAGCACTATATAAATTCTTATCCCCTCCCTACCTCTTTCCTCTTTTTCCACTTGTGCAGTTATGATTTCTTTCAAGAGTTTTGTCCCACTATAACTTATTACCTACCAGACATTGAACTGAAAGTTCCATGAGCATCTCAAACTCAGTATATCCAAAACTGAACATATTAACTCTCCCTCCTCAAAACAAAACAGAACATCCCTCTTATAAACTTTCCTCTTTCTGTAAAGGATACCACCATTCTTCCAGTCATCCAAGTTTGCAATATCAGCATCCTTCTCTTACCCAACACATACAATTATTCACCAATCTGGCCAATACTATCTCCACAAAAATATATTTTTTCTTCTCTGCTCTAATTACCAGCACCCTAATTTAGGCCCTATGGACTATTAAAATCAAATCCATTTTATTTTATTTTTAATTTCCTCTTCCCTTTTTCCCATCACTACACAGTGAGAAAGCAAGAAAAATAAAATAATCACAAATATCTATAGTCTAAAGAAACAAATTCCCTCATTAGCTTTGCCACTCTCCTCAAAATACAAAATAAAACAGAGCAATATGCCTCAGTTAACACTTTTGAGTTCATCTGCTCTCTTTGGTGGTGACTAGCATGTTTCATCATGAGTCTTCTGAGTAGGGCTGGTCGTTGTTTTGATCAGACTTCCTAATTCTTTCAATATTGTTTGTCTTTACAATATTCCTGAAATTGTGTAAATTGTTCTCTTGGTTTTGCTCATTTCACTCTGCATCAGTAAATAGAAATGTTCCCAAATTTTTCTGAAACCATCTCCATTATTTCTTAAAGTACAATAGTATTTCATCATATTTAACTTGTTCAGCCATTCCCTAATTTATTGATGCCTCTTCTATTTCTAATCTTTGCCATCACAAATATGTTTGTACAAAGAGGTCCTTTTCTCTTTCTTTGATGTTGCAGGGTCAAAAGGCATGCACTGTCAAATAATTTTTTGATCATCATTGCAAATTATTTTCAAAACTGATTAGACCAGTTCACAGCTCCATCAAATATGTATTAATGCATTTATTTTCTGACAACTTTACCAGTTTGATAGATGTGAGATGATATGTCAAAACTATTTTAATTTGCATTTCCTTAATCATTAGTGATTTAGAGCATTTTTATATGACCTTGATAGTTTAGACTTCTTCTGAAAATTGCTTATTTATATCCTTTGGTCATTTATTAGAAATTATTCTTTAATTAGGTCTTTGCCTCAGATCTTTATCCTCTCTAATTCACTCTCTCTCCCAAAGTGATTTTTCTAAAATTTCGGTTTATGCCCTAGTCACTCCCCTACTCTCTAAACCAGGGGTTCTCAAACTACGGCCCTTGGGCCAGATGCAGCCTGCTGAGGACGTTTATGTGGCTACTGGGTTATGGCAAATGGGCTGAGGTGCGGAGACAGAGTGTAAGTTTTTGTTTTTACTATAATTCGGCCCTCCCACGGTCTGAGGGACAGTGAACTGGTCCCCTAGTTAAAAAGTTTGAGGACCACTGCTCTAAACTATAGTGGCTTACTACTAAGATCAAATTCAAACTCTTCTTTTTGGCATTTAAAGCCTTTCATAACTTAGCTCAAACTTTTATTTCCACTCTTATTAAGTATTATTTTTCTTTCCAAATTCCATGACCCAGCCAAACTAGGTCTTCTTGCTGTTTCTCACAAATCACAAATCACTGCCCTCCATCTCTATGACTTTTCATTACCTATCTCTCTTACCTCGATTGCACTTACTTCTTATTTCTGCCTTTTAGAATTCCTCATCAGCTTCAAAATTCACTCAAGTATTCCTTCTATAGGAGAAATTTCTTGCTATTCCTAGGTCTTGGTGTCTTTTCCCTACCCTGCCCCTAATTGCCTTATTTTATGATATTGTAGATAGAAAACTGATATTGGTTTCAGGAAGAACTAACTGCCTCTTATAAAGATGGACTATGGCAATCTGGGCAAGGCTCTTAACCTCTCACTGACCTAAGTAATTTTTTAAGATTACAAAATGCAAAGAAAGTGCCAACTTACATTGCTAGAGAGGATTTCCTCATTTCCAAGTTCTCTGTACTGATGAAATTACCCATTCCTACATTTTGTATATATTTTCATATCTATGCTTTGTTTCTTCCACAATTAATTTTAATTTTGTCCTTGCAGCCCTGTTGTCTGGAACATAGTAGGTACTTCATAAATACTTAGTGATTTAGGAATTAAGTGATTCAGAGCTTGGAGTTCAGGAAGTGATGTTACTTTTCTAAGTGTCAGAGAGCTAATAATAACAAGAGTCAGAAAAGCCATCTTCAAATATGTGAAGTGTTGTTCTCTGGGCTAGATTCATTCGAACTGGGGTAAAAATAAGGAGAAATGGTTAGAGGTTGCAGAAGAGTAGCTTTAGGCCTGAGGTAAGTAAAAACTGCCTAATAATTAGACCTCCCATAAAGTGCAATGAACTGGACAACATGTGGGTACTTTCTCTTTCTGTCTCTCTGTTTCCATTTCTTTCTTTCCATTTCTGCTTGTTATTTCTCTGTCTCTGTCTCTTCCTCTCCACTTTCCATTTCTTTCCATCTTTATCTGTCTGCCCCTCCCTGTCTCTGACTCTCTCTGTTTCTCTAGCTATCTCTCTGTCTGTCTCTCTGTCTTTCTTTATCACTAGGAATCTTCCTGCATAGGATAGATAACCACTTGCCAGGAATGTTGTGGAGAGGATTTTTATTCAGACACAATTTAGGCTAGTTGACTTCTGAGGTACCTAAAAGGCAGCTTGGTATATTAGACTCTGGATTCAGAAGGAGCTTATTTCAAATATTTCCTCAAACACTTAGTGTCAAATAAGATAACATATATAAAGTGCTATGTAAATAATGGCTATTGTTATTACTAGCTGTGTGACCCTGGGAAAATCATTTAACTTCTCCATGCCTCAGTTTCCTCATCTGTAAATTAGGAATGGTGTTTATTTGATGGCCTCTAATGTCTCTTTCAGCTTTTGATTCCAGCTCTGAGATTCTTTTTTTCCCCCAATTTCAAATTGTATTTATTTTAATGTTTTCTCTAGTACATTTAAAACAATTGTTTTTTACTTTTTTTTAAAAAAACTTTGGTTTTCATATTCTCTCCCTTATCCCCTTCTTCAGCCCTCATTAAGAAACCACATGTGTAGCAATGCAAAACATTTCCATAAAAGTCGTGCTGTAAAAGAAAACAGATCTCCCACCCTAATAAAAAAAATCTTCAAGAAAAATAAAGTTAAAAAGAGAGAGAGAGAGAATATGATTCAATCTTTGTCAAGACAATCAATTTCTCCTTTGGGTATGGTTAGGATTTTTCATCATGAGTTCTACAGAGTAGTTGTGGATCACTGTACTGCTGAAAATAGTAAAGTGGTTTATAGCTGGTCGTCTGAAAACATTACTATTACTTTGTATACAGTATATTATATTTAAAGTACAAGTACTTTGCTTGAGTTCATGGAGGACTTTCCAGGTTTTTTTCCCTAAGGGCAATAATATTCCAAGGTAATCATATACCAGAATTTATTTAGCTATTTCCCAAATGATGTGTATCTCCTCAATTTCCAGTTCTTTGCCCTGAGATGAACCAGCTTTGAGATTCTATGATAACTTTCACCCTATGATGAAGCATCAGAAGAACACTAATGGGAAACAAGACAGTGTGATCTTTAATGGAGAGAAGGAAGGAAATCTAGCTGCAATAAGCCAAAGCAGGACTAGGACATAAGAGTAGTGTGAGAGTTTGAGTTAGGGGACAGGCATCAGAGATATCAAGAACTTGCTTGAAAAGTCTATGAGGAGGAAACCAAATTATCACTCTTTGCTGATGATATGATGGTATACTTAGAGACCTTCAGAGATTCTACTAAAAAACTATTAGAAATAATCCACACCTTTAGCAAAGTTGCAGGATACAAAAATAAACCCACATACGTCATCAGCATTCTTCTATATCACTTACAAAATCCAATAGTTAAGAGTTACAAAGAGAAATTCCATTTAAAGTAACTACCTATAGTATAAAATATTTAGGAATCTATCTGCCAAGGGAAAATCAGAAACTATATGAGCAAAACTACAAAACATTTTCCACACAAATAAAGTCAGGTCTAACCAATTGGAAAAATATTAAATGTCCTTGGATTAGATGAGCAAATATAATAAAGATAACAATACTACCTAAACTAATCTATTTATTTAGCGCTATATTAATCAGATTCCAAAAAACTATTTTAATGACCTAGAAAAAATAACAACAAAGTTCATATGGAAAAACAAAAGATCAAGAATTTCAATGGAATTGATGAAAAAAAAATCAAATGAAGGTGGCCTAACTGTACCAAATCTAAAATTATATTATAAAGCAGCGGTTACCAAAACCATTTGGTATTGGCTAAGAAATAGACTAGTTGATCAGTGGAATAGGTTAGGTTCAAAGGACAAAATAGTCAACATATACAGCAATCTAGTGTTTGACAAACCCAAAGACCCCAGCTTTGGGGATATGAATTCACTGTTTGACAAAAATTGCTGGGAAAATTGGAAATTAATATGGCAGAAACTAGGCATGGACTCACACTTAACACCATACACTAAGAAAGGTCAAAATGGGTCCATGACCTAGGCATAAAGAATGAGATTATAAATAAATTAGAAGAGCATAGGATAGTTTACCTCTCAGACCTGTGGAAGAGGAAGGAATTTGTGACCAAAGGAGAACTAGAGATCATTAATTGATCACAAAATAGAAAACTTTGATTATATCAAGTTGAAAAGTTTTTTGTACAAACAAAACTAATGCAGACAAGATTAGAAGGGAAGCAATAAGCTGGGAAAATATTTTTATAGTCAAAGGTTGTGATAAAGGCCTCATTTCCAATATAGAGAATTAACTCTAATTTATAAGAAATCAAGCCATTCTCCAATTGATAAATGATCAAAGGATATAAACAGATAATTCTCAGATGAAGAAATTGAAACTATGTCTAGACATATGAAAAGATGCTCCAAGTCATTATTAATCAGAGAAATGCAAATTAAGACAACTCTGAAATACTACTGCACACCTGTCAGATTGGTTAGAATGACAGGGAAAGATAATGCAGAACATTGGAGGGGATGTGGGAAAACAGGGACACTGATACATTGTTGGTGGAATTGTGAATACATCCAGCCATTCTGGAGAGCAATTAGGAACTATGCTCAAAAAATTATCAAACTGTGCATACCCTTTGACCCAGCAGTGTTACTACTGGGCTTTTATCCCAAAGAGATTTTAAAGAAGGGAAAGGGACCTGTATGTGCAAGAATGTTTGTGGCAGCCCTCTTTGTAATGGCCAGAAACTGGAAACTGAGTGGATGCCCATAAATTGGAGAATGGCTGAATAAATTGTTGTATATGAATATTATGGAATATTATTATTCTGTAACAAATGACCAACAGGAGGAATACAGAGAGGCCTGGAGAGACTAACATGAACTGATGCTGAGTGAAATGAGCAGGACCAGGAGTTCATTATATACTTTAACAACAATACTGTATGATGATCAAATCTGATGGATGTGGCCATCTTCAACAATGAAATTAACCAAATCAATTTCAACAGAGCAGTAATGAACTGAACCAGCTACACCCAGCAAAAGAACTCTGGGAGATGATTATGAACCACTACATAGAATTCCCAATCCTTTTATTTTTGTCTGCCTACATTTTTGATTTCCTTCACAGGTTAACTGTACACTATTTCAAAGTCTGATCCTTTTTGGACATGTATACTAATATTGTATTTAACTTATACTTTAACATATTTAACAGGTATTGGTCAACCTGACATCTGGGGGAAGGGGTGGAGGGAAAGAGGGGAAAAGTTGGAACAAAAGGTTTTGCAATTGTCATTGCTGAAAAATTACCCTGCATATATCTGGTAAATAAAAAGCTATAATAATAAACAAATAAAAAAAATAAAGTCTATGAGGAATTTGGACTCTGAAACAAGGACCACAAAAATAGGAACCTGATGGGATGACAGCCAGGGCAACTAAGTGGAGCAGAAAATAGAGTACTGGGTTTGGAGTCTGGAAGATTCATCTTCCTCAGTTCAGATCTGGCCTCAGACATTTACTAGCTGTGTAACTCTCACTTACCTCTTTTTGCCTTGGCTTCCTCTTCTACAAAATGAGCTGGAGAAGAAAATGGAAAACTTCTTTAGTGTCTTTGCAAAGAAAACTACAAATGGAATCATGAAGAGTCAGACACAACCAAAAAGCAGGGGATGATAGCCATGGAACAGAGGTATGAGATGCTGAAGGCTGCCAGGTAAGGTGAAAAGATGGCAACTTCATAGAGATTAATTTTCACAGAAAATAAAGGTGTCCTCCAACTTTTGTGGATTGTGTTGGTCTGGTTCTTTATTTCAGAGTCCCTCTCTGTAAAATACAGACATTGCTAGCTCTGTGCTAAGAACATCTCTGGCTTAAATGATGAACCTCTGCTGCTACTGAAACTGTACTGCCCTTGCAAATACTCCCTCATCCACCCCACCAGGAGGGCAATAAATAGTTTGGATTATAGGAATATTAAAGATTGTAGAAGTGACCAAGACTGACTTCTCTGAACTTTATTCAACAACTACTTGCTCATCCTTGCCCATCCTTCAACAACCTTGCCCAAAGGATTAAGACTTTGTGCTAGAAACTAGAAATACGAAGATAAATAAGTTAAGTAAAGTAAAAACAAAGAATCTATGGTCCTTTCCCTCTCGGTATTACCAGTGTAGTGGAAAGTTGGAGTGAGAGGAGTGGTGATGAGACACAGCAACATGTTGAGGTGATATTTGAAATGGATCTTAAAGGACAGGTGAGGTTTCTGGTAACCAAAACCTAGGGACAGAATTCCAGAAAATACAAGTGGAATTAGGGGTTGGATTTGTGATTGTTCTAAAGAACACTAGATAAAGTCTTTTTACCAATGCAGTTAAGCACATTTTCTGTAACTTGTAAACAGTTGACTGAAGCACCAGTAGTACCTATAAATAATTGTCTAGGGTCTAACAACCAATAGGAGTCAGAAGCAGAATTTTAATCCATGTGTTTTTATATCTCAATGAAAAAAATTAGATTAGAATGGGGTATTCTTCCTACAGAAACATAAGCTGTTACAATTTGCCAATTGCCCTACTTTCCTTCCCTTTTGGCATCACAAATAGGTCTACTTTTGCCCCCTTGAATAGCACTCTTGGCTCAGAAAGTGCAAGGAGCAGAAATGCCCATTGGTGAATAAGTCTCCATATGACATTAGCTTTTGCCAAAATTGAAGGGAAAAAAATCTGCCAGTAACTTGAACCATTATAATCTCATTCTGGGAGAATTTATCAGCATAATTTTATTGAACAAGAAAAACTTCTAGTAGAAGGTAATTTATCTCAGTTTATCTTAGAACTCTTTTGACTTAGAAACTGATTCAGAGAACACATTCAGAATATGGAATCAGAGTATGTGGATTTAAATCTCAAATCTGCTATTTAATGCCTATATGACTTTGGGCATGTAATTTAACTTTTCTTAATTTCAATGTTCTTCTCTGTAAAATCAGGGGAAGGGTCTAGATGACTTTTTGAGCTCTTTTCTAATCTCTAAGTCTATTGATCCACATCTACTTTCCTTATGAAGAGAAACATTTTTTTCTCAATGCTATGAAAACTGGTGGTGGGACATCACAAAATGACTTTCTCTCCAGGCAAAATGTGCCCCTAATCTCACCTCATGAAGTGGCTGGCATCACATTTGGGGAAGATATAAGGATGTCCCTAAAGCCTATCCCTAGGATGAATACATTTGCTCCTATCCTGGGAAACGAAGTTCATCTTTTTAATAGCATTAGAGAGACCTCATCTTGCATATTAGAGGTTCGCCAGGTATTAGGTAATTTAGATCATAAATTCTCTTCAAAGTGACCCATCATCTCAGTATTTATTTTTTCTCCCGAAAGGATGTAAGGCATAAAAGCAAGCTTTGTAGTTTTATGTCTGTCAGCCTGTCACATAAATATCTCAGTAACTACTGATCTTATCATCATAAAACTTCCATTTGTACAGTTAGACATGTCACGTTGGTCAGTTTCACAGAAAGGGAAGCATATGCAATATTAAACCCCATTCAGGTCCCAGAGAGTTCCATTAGCTCACATCTTGAAGTTTCCTCCCTATACTGCATTAGGTAAGAAGAGGGACAAGAGAGCCAGAGAGAAATCCCTAATTAATTAGATAGTAGAGACTCAATGAGTTCTTTAGAGTCATGTCTTTTAACCCCTGAAAGTCTGGAAAGAGTGGAGTTGATTTTTTTAAATGTCTGACTGTTTGGGTATCATATGAAATAAAAAGTATTCACACAATGATTCATTCTATCTTGGAGAAAAGTGAGACCCAGAAAGGTTTACAAAGAATTCTAGTTTTAGATTCACAAATGCTCTGATAGAGTTGGACTGGATCTCAGAGGCCACCTACTTTTAACTTGTTTTTTTTTAGAGATAAGGAAATTGAGACGCAGGAATATTTAGTGATTTGCCTGAAGTTAAATAGACAGTGAACGTAACAAGAACTATGTACCTACATCTTCTGACTCAAGGACCAGAATTCTTAGGAGGAAAGGAAGGAAGGAAGGAAGGAAGGAAGGAAGGAAGGAAGGAAGGAAGGAAGGAAGGAAGGAAGGAAGGAAGGAAGGAAGGAAGGAAGGAAGGAAGGAAGGAAGGAAGGAAGGAAGGAGGGAGGAAGAAAGGGAAGAAGGAAGGGAAGGAGGGAAAGAGGGGAAGAAGGAAGGAGGAAAGGAGGGAAGGAAGGAGAGAGGAAGGCAGGGATGGAGGGAAGGAATTTTAGTCAGAAGCAATCTTAGACAAGGGCTTAATTGGGATTTACCTACATGGCTCAGAGCATAACATGATGGTGAAGTGCCTGGTCCAGGGAAAGATGGACTTGAAATAGGAGGAGAAGTGACTAAGACTGGAGCCAACTCCATTTACAATATTCTGTGGATTTGGACTTCATTTTCATTTTAAAAAATAAATAAAAAATTTTCTCTCAATGCTATGTTGAGGAAAAATGTCATCAGATTTTTTCAATCTGGAGTTGGGAGTTATACAATCCATTGATTTGTGGAGAAAATGGAGAGTGCTGCTGTCAGAGCTACACTGAGAGGGTTTCTGGATGGCCCAGTATGAATATTTGGCTCAAAAGCCTACTGAAGTCAGCTGCTTGTAAGGCTATTCAGGATCAAATTGGGGCTAAATGTTTAATTGTGGCCTCTGTGGGGACCTCTAATTGGTAACCTGTCCAACACTGTTTCTGTATAAGTACCTAGTCTGTCTGAAAAGCAAAAAAATTCAGTTGACCAATCAGTCGATCTGTGCAAAATTGAATTTTTTCCTAACTTAACTGGCAGGTTTTTTTCTTTTTTGGCCTGAATTGGCTTGAGCTGACTGCTTGCTTTGGCATGATGGAGAAACGGCCCAAGTCGGAGACGACTGTAAGTTAGTTTTGCCCACAACTGCAGCTCTAACTAAAACGTCCCATGTTTGACAGACTTGGCACTTACCTAGCTCTGAGGCTGGTTTATAACTGTGTGAGGTTTGGAAGAAGTTGTTCCCCATTTACTTGGAGAAACAGAAGGAAAGTCATGTCCTGCTTTGTTTGTTGCAGAAATTACATGCGGCTGCATTTTGGCTCTGCTCAGAGCACAGCCCTCGCCTTCATTTCCTGAAGTCAGTGGTGCACGCCCACCGGCTCTCTGGGATTCCCTACAGGAAATAGTGCATTAAAAATCATGGCATTTGTGTCTGGATGAGTTCAGGATGTCACCATCTGTAGAGCGTCCAGCACTTGGACAACAAGGTACATCTGTGTTTCAGGAAACAGCTGCAGCTCACTCATGCAGGCATCCTGTTGTCTGAATTCTCGCCATTCCACCCAGACTCCAGGGCTTCGGTGACTTTTAGAAACTCACTGTTTATAGGTTCTAGACTCGGCTCCAGAAGTCTCAGTCATCTAGACTTGTGGAAACTGGTAGAGAACTTCAGGGATATTCTTCTCTATTCTGTAGTGGCTGAGAAATCAGAGCTGGAAATGAATTTCATTGTCCTATTTATTCGTATTCCATCATCCATTCAATTAACTGATGGAAAGAGCACTGACCTCAGAGTCAAAAGACCTAGGTTAAAATCCTATAATTGCTGCCTACTATCTATGTGAATGAATTAATGAATGAATAGCATTTATTAAATGTTTACTTTTTGCTAGGCACTATATTAAGTGCTAAAGATACAAACACATATATGAATATATGCATTTATACAATATTAGTTCAATTTTTCTACTTTAAATTTTCAATTTCAAATTCTCTTCCTCTCTCCATCTTTTCCCCCCACCCATTGGAGGAAATACTATTGGGGAAAATTCAATATCTAATATATACATATAAAATTTGCAAAGCCCATCTTCATATTAATCATACCGTAAAAAAGACAAGAAAATAAAGAAAATGAAATATATATATATATACACACATATATATTACAATCCATACTCAAGAGTCCATCTGTGCCATATACTTCATCATATCTTATGGCACAATGGTATTCTACCACAATCATATACACTCAGTTGTGTAGCTATTTGGGGAATACAAACATAAAAAGAGTGTTCGTCCTTCTTTTCAAGGAAGTTAAATTCTAATATGAGGAGACCAGAATATAGATGAATTCTGGCAAAAGAACAAAGTTTTTGTTGGAAAGTCACAGGGAAATGAGTTGATGAATAGGGCAGACAATGGACATGCTCTTTCTGTGATATTGCTGATTTGGTAATCATTCTCAGAGCTGGAGGTATAAACTGGAAAGGAAGCGAGACAACCAAGAGGGCACCAGACAGATGACAAGATATCTGTAGAAATGATTTCTGGATAGTATGTGAAAATGAAACAGTCTCCTGACTGGTTTGCACAGACCTGGTCACTAAGCAACTGGACCAAGATCTAAAAATGGATGGATTAACTTTTCCTGGGACTTAGGAGGTTGGGGTGGATTCTGGAGGCCCAAGTATATTTGAGACTTTAGAGGTAATGGTGGGGCAAGTTAATTCATATCTCTGGATTTCAGTGGACTTTTCACTAACTATTACATAAAGTTGTCAGAAAAGTGCTTTGTAAATCCTAGAAAACTATATTAAAGAGATGTGATCATCATTATCATCAACATCATTATTATTCATGTCATCATTATGTTTGATAGTCTTAATTCTCGGAATCTGGAGCTTTATTTTAAGCTTTTTTCTTCTTGGATTGGTTCACTAAGGAATCAAAATAGCCTGATTAGCTGTTGAGCCTCCTACCTTTCTTAAATTAAAAAAAAAAATGAATATGGACACTAAAGAAGTAGGTTCCCAAATGCACGCAGATACAGAAATGCCATATGAGAATAAGAGTTCTTCTTTGATGCTAAATTTCTTCTGGACCAGGAAACTAATTATAGCATTTTGTAGCTTCAGGGAGGGACCTTGGAAATCATTTGAATTGAAGAAGCCCAATCCCCTTGCTTAAATAATACTAACTCTTAATTCTAAAGGCACCTAAGATTGACAAAGCACTTTTCTCACAACAGTTAAGGGAAAGGGAGTGCAAGCACAGCTAGCCCTATTTCACAAATGAAGAATTTGAGGTTCAGAGAAAACAGATGACTTTCCTGTATTCATAAGCAGGCAGGTAGGCAGGCAATGGACATTTATTAAGTTCCTACTGTGTGCCAAACATTGTACTGAGCATAGCGTTAATAAAGGACAGATTGGGAACCGAAACCAAAGTTCTGTGTGGTAAAGGGTCCATTATTTTCATGGCACAGGAATGATGTTCTCCCTCTTCATCTCTGCCATCTGCAGAAGCCTCCCTGGCATCCTTCCATTCTCAGGTACAATCCTTTCTACATTTCTCCTGGGGACTACAGGAAGCCCTTCCTGATTCCCCTTCATCCTGGTGCCTTCCTTCTATTGATTATTTCTAACTTGTCTGCATATAGCTTATTCCTACGGTGTTCTCCATTAAAATACATGCTCCTTGAGGGCATATTTCCCACATGCTTACCACAGTGCCTGATACTCTGTAATTTAGTGATTTACTGACTGATGCTTTCTTGTCAGATTTATTTATAAATTTAAAGTCAAGGCCCTCCAGTCTCAAGTTCTTGCCTACCCTAATTTCACAGCACTGCCCCCAACATACTCTGTATTCTAAGTAAATAAAACTTCTAGCTATTCTTATACTTTGTGTTCTACTAGATCCTACTTTCTTCTTTTTCTCTTTAATTCTTCTTCTCTTCTTCCTTCTTTTGCTTCTTTTCCCCTTTCTTCCTCTTCTTCTTTTTCTTCTCCCTCTTCTCCTCCTTTTTTCTCCTCATTCTTCTTCTCTTCCTCCTCCTCCTTTTCTTCCTCCTTCTCCTTCCTTTATTTTATTTGTAAATTATTGAATAAAGCAAGAATTTCCATAACATATTATAATAAAAAAGATGATTACATATGAAACTGCAAATCTGTTATGTACAACTTTTTATTCCTTTTAAATATAGAATACATTTATTGTGAAAATTTCTTTTATTTTCTTCCTTCCTCCTCCTACCCTAGAGATGGTATTAGACAGAAAAGATATGTATGTAAAATTATTCTATAAATATTTCTATATATCAACTCTTTCAATGCAAATAGCATCTTTCTTCATATGTTCTTTATGGCTAATTTGGATGTTTATAATACCTTAAAACAATATTGCTGTCACTATATACAATGATTTCTTGGTTCTGCTCATTTCACCCTATTATTTAGTGCAAATCTTTTCATGTTTCAGATCTCATGCAATATTTTACCTTGCATACTACTTATTTATATAGAAACTATTTTCCAAAATTCACTTGAATGTCAAAGCCTATATTATATCTATCTTTGTTATCTCCAAAAATTCTGTCTGCTTCAGTTTTCTCAGTTTTAAAATGTAAGAACACCAATTGCACAGGGTTTTTGTGCAGATCAAATGAGACAATGCTGGCAAAGTATTTAGCACAGTGCCTGACACGTGGTAGGCTTTCAATAAGCTGCTACTTCCTTTCATTCCTCATCCATCACCTCTACTACCAAAAAAAGGATCATAGGAGGTGATAAATGATTTTTTAAAAATTGACTTGACTTACCATGGGTGTATGGTTTATTATGGATAAAAGTGGATCTGGAATGCCAATCTCCTGCCTCCAAATACAATGTTTTTGTTTTTATTTTTGTTGTTGTGACAATTGTTGTTTTTCACTACTTTACATGAATGCTTGGGAGATCGCTTCAACTGAGACCAGAACTGGAGTGGCTCTCATGACCTCTCAAAATCCACACTCTTAGATACCCCCATGATTGGACTTTGCCTCTCCAGCAGTGAGTAGGATGGAGTAAAATAGCATTTGTCTTGGAATGAGACCTGGATTCAAATTCTAGTTCTGCTAATTTATGGCCTTAAACAAATTGCTTCTCTTTGCTAGATCTCATTTTTCTTTTTCACATACTAAATAGAGTCATTACAAAGGATGATCTCTGAGATTTCTGTCAGCTCTAAATCTCATGATCCTGTGAATTAATGAGAAGATCTTACCTGCTACTAAGTGAGCAGCAAGGATATCATAGCATCGATATGTTTTGAGCTAATAAAGAACTCAAAAGCAGAAGAGGGATGCTTTTTCAATCTAGTTGTTTGGTAATTGGAAATACAATTATGTCATGGGGAGACAGACCCCACTTAATCTGAGTATAGATTCAGTAACAATGATAACTTCTACTCTCCCACCCTTATGAGCACAGTATAGTTCTCTCTAAATCACCAAATCTGAGTCAAATTTATTTTATTTTATTTTTCTGGATAAGTTTCTCTTTCTTCCTTTGTTCTTTCTGTCAATGACTCTATTACAATCTGGAAATCTACAGGTGCGGAAAGATAAGATGAAATTTGGAGACTCTTCTGAGACAGAGGATCAATGATTGCAGCAGACATCTGGAGTAGACCAAGGAGATGATCAGGAATAGTCTTAGATCTCTGAGGCAAGACTTTCACCCTTATGTCATGTCATGTCAAGTCACATCAATAAGCATTTAAAACGTGCTTACTGTGTGCCAGGCAAAGTGCTGAATGCAGTAGGATATAAGACAAAAACTAGTCCCTGTCCTCAAGGAGCTCAATTTCTAATAGGTATAGACAGCACTGTACCAAGAATGCAGATCTCACTGGATCCTAGAGAATGTGGAAGAAGGTATAGTCTAAGAAAACTAGAAGGGTAATAAGGGATTTTGTCATAAAGAACTTTAAACATGAAACAGGATTTTATATTTGCTTCAACGACATTGACTTCCTTGTTTTTCCTTGGCCATGATACTCCATACATTTTTACTGGCTATCTCCAATTCCTGAAATGTTTTCCCTCTTTATCTCTGCTTCCTGAGATCCTGAATTCCTTCAATCTCAGTTTGAATCTGCAAAAGGTGTCCATCAATATTCGTGACTTTTCTTTGCTAATACTTCCAATTTTACACATACACACCTATCTTATATGTGCATAATTGTTTACTTATTGTCTTTCTCCTCCATGATAATATGAACTCTTTGAGAACAGTAACTGTTTTTGCCTTTCTTTGTATCTCAGTACATAGCACAGTTCCTGGGAAGAAGAAAGTGCTCTAATAATTGTTGACTCAATTTCCCAGCTGAACTATCTCATGAGAGAGACTGAATCTAGAACAGAAACCCCAGAATTCTTTCTCTCTGTTACATGTTGTCATTCAACATCCTGCTTTTTGCCAGAAAGTCTTAAAATGGCAGCTGAAATTTATTCTGGGGAAGAGCAGAGAAATGGATAGTGAGACAAAGATAAGAGGAAAGCAAAGTTGAAGGTTTGTGAATTAAAGTATAGCCTAGGAAAAAATGGTCAGTGAATGAATCATCCAGCATTAGTAAGCATCTATTATGGTACAAGAATTATTAGGTGCTGAAGAGAGAGAAAAATGGAAACAATCCCTGTCCTCAAGGAGCTTCCATTCTATAGTATAAATATATCAACAAGTATAAATAATCAAAAAAATAAAATGTATGTAAGAGGTAAGACAGTATTTTTGAAGGAAGTAAAGAAGTTCCCTAATAGCTGGGGAAATGAATTTTATTCTATCAAGAGATCAGCTTTTGATTCCTGAAGCTTCAATTAGTCATCAACCCATCCCAAAGCCAGGAAATGACTGCAGGAACCTCTCCTCTGGAGCTGTTACTGTCCCTATTGCAGATTTGAGTGTGGAAGCTACTTTGTGACTCCATGGAGAAGAAGATTGTTAAAATGCAGTTAAATATTAATTAGAGACAGTCATATTGTTAAGAGTCCAACTTGAGTATCTTCTGTGCCTGGTGCATATTAATGTGACTCCTGCAGCTAGCCCCTCTCCTTTGCACAGAAAAGTGGGGTCTTTTATCTTTTAAAAATAAATACGAAAAAACTCTCTACCTGGTAAAGGGCCTTTCTTAGAGATGCAGTAGGAAGGTCCCAGTGGAGACAATGACTTGTTTAGAATTTCCAGGATCCACAGAATTAAGAGTTAGAGTTAGTTACATAAAGGGTATATCAATAGACACAAAATGTATATTCATGTTGCCATAAAAACAGATACATTGGACACGTAAACAGCATTAGATTTTGTTCTCTGACTTGTCTGTGGCTTAACAATGCAATGATCTGGCTAGCTCTTCAGAGAAATACAGATTTAGGGTTAGAAAGCATCAGCGAAGCCATGAAACAGTCCTGCCCCCCACCCTCTCATTTTACAGGTGAGGAAAATAAGAATCAGAGAAATGAGGTGGTTTGTAAAGGCTCACAAAGCTGGCGTGTGTCTGAGTTGGAATTCAGACTTGAGTCTTCCTGATACCACATTCAGTGCCTTTGCCACTAAGCCATACTGGCTTTCTTCCTAATCTTTAACGTGTTGAGCAATCAGTGCAAGTCAAAGTTATAACCTGCAGCCTTGCTCATGACAACCTGTGCAGACAAACTGTCCCATTTCATCTCAATCCACTGAACCCAAGACTTTAACTCTACAAAGGCAGACTCTGGGTGAAGGGGAGTTGTGCAGAGAACTGCAACGTTCAGTGGGAGGAGAAGTGAAGTTGTAGTCTGAGAATTGGATTCAAATTCTAATGTTGCCACCTGAGTAGCTTTGCATGAAAGACAACTTTTATAGACTTGAACTAGAGGACAGCAAGTTTGCATAGGGGTTAGAATGCTGCACCTGGCATTGCCTCCATCAGTCACTAGCTGAGCAAACCTAAGCAAATCACTTCACCTCTGTCTGCCTCAGTTTTCTAATCTATAAAATGGGGGATGGTAATAGAACATACCTCCCAAGGTGATAGTATGTGGATAAAATGAGAGAATATTTGTAAGGTACTTTGCAAACCTTCAAGTAATAATGCTGTCTACTATTAGCTTCTTCAACTGTAAAAAGAAGAGGTCTAATGGTACCTATCTCTAGGAAGAGGGAGGGAAAAGGAATGGGAAGAAAAAAAGAAATTTACACTATAACTGTTGTTTTTTTTTAAAAGAATAGCAAATAGTACATGTAAATTTGCAGTTTCATGTGCAATCTTTTTTTATATATACTATGTTATGGAAACGCTTGTTTTATTCCATAAATTAAAAAAGGAAGTTGGACTATGGAGCCTTTGAGGTCTCACTTAGTTCTAAATCTATATATCTAAAAAGCAGTTCATTTGAATAAGATCTGGGGGTTTGAGTGAAGTGCAAACTCAACATGAGTCAAGTGTGTCATGGAAACCAAAGAAGCTATTGTTTTCTTAGGCTATATTAAGAGAGTCAGTGTCCAGAACAGAGGAGTTTTGTATTCAATTCTGGGCATCACATTTCTGGAAAGACACTGACAAACTAGAATGTGTCCTGAAGTGGAGTACATTACTTGTTCAGACATATGGTACTTGTGAGTTGGTGATTTAAGTCCACAGAGCAATGATGAACCTAGAGGCCATATGCTGTGAAGAATACATGAAAGACTTAGAGATATTTAGTTTGAAGAAGAGGAGAATTAGAGGGGATAGGTTGTCTCTATTCAAGCCCTTTAAGGACTTTATGTGGAAAAAAGGATTAAACTTATTTTGCTCAATGCCATGGGGATGGCAGTGGAGCAATAGGTCTCTCAGCCAATAAACATTTGTTAAATCCCTAGTATGGACCTAGCAGTGGGAATTTTAAAAAGGTCAAGGATAGTGTCTGTTTTCAAGAAGTTCAAGGAAGGAGACAATATGTAAACAGCTATGTAGAAACAAGTTATATATAGCATAAATTTGAAATAATCAACTGTAGGAAAGCACTAGAAATAAAGGAAATGGGGAAAAGCTTCCTCAGGTGATGAAATTTTAACTAAAACTCAAAGGAATCAGTAGGTGGAGATGAGGGAGAAAATTACAGATATGGGGGACAGTCAGAGAAAATGTTCAATGTTTGGAAATGGGGTATTTTGTTTAAAGAATAGAAAAGAGGCCAGAACTGCTAGATCACTGTGTAGGTAGGGATATGTAATGTGTAACAAGACGAGAGAAAGGGAGGGTGGGGTTATGAAGGGCTCCAAATACTAAATAAGATTTTCTATTTAATGTTGGAGGTGAGAGGGAGTCACTATGCTCTATTGTTCTGAGTCTTCCTGATATCACAGGAGGAGGAACAAATTAAAGGCAAGAAGATCAACCAGCAAGCTATTGCAATAGTCTAGCTTAAAGTCCTGCCTGCATCAAGGTAGTATGAGTGACATAAGAAGTGAAGTGATGTTATACAAGAGATGAGTACAAATCAGAGAAACAGGTCTAGGCTCTACAAATGTAAAACAAACGAGTGAAAGAAGGAAAGAGAGATTGAAGGAATGAATAAACAAACAAACAAAAAAATAAAACCAAAATCCTATTAGAGCTATTCAAAATGAAGTAGATTACTTGGGGAGGTAGTGAGCTTGTCATCATTAATGATCTTGAAGGAAAACTTTCCTAAAAATGTGATAAAAGGGAAGCTTGTTCAGGTATAGGTAGGACTAGCTGCCCTCTGAAGTTCCCTCCAAGATTCTGAAATTCTGTGGTTCTATGATCCTGAGATAATTATACAGATAGTGATATAGATATGGTGTCTTCCAGGAAAATAGCTCAGGTTCTGGTGATATTATTTATTGTTTCTGGACTCCAATTTAATTCATTTCAACAAAGATTTATTAAGCATCTAATGTGTGCAGAGCATTTTGTGTATATATATATATATATATATATATATATATATATATATATATATATATATATATATATATATATATATACACACACTAAGTGTGATACCAAGTTTAGGTAAGGTAAGCTTTCTACCCTCATGGATTGATAATGTAAAAAGGGTAGCCCAGAAAAGCACGCTTTATTGTATAAATGGGTACAAACAGGGTCTACCAATTTCCTGGCTCAAAATTTAATAATTTACTATCTTCTCCACATCTATTTTCCAAAGACAAGATAAACAAGAAAGGGCTAGGAAGGAAACTAGGTTAGGTAAGAACACAGCAACAATCACATTTTGAGGGAGTTTATTTGGGGATGTTCGACTTCTTCAGTTAAAATGGCCATTCAGATCATTAATCATGATAAACACATTCATTACATCTGTATCTGATTTCCTGATTTTTCCTAATGTTCACTATTCAGTGAGACTGAGAATTAAATAGAAAAATCCAGATCTTGCTTCTCCCTTCTCCCTCCCCCATTTCTTTGGCTCTTTGTTTATTCTATCCAATTCCCCAAAGTGCTGTCACTCTCATAGGAATAAAGATCTATCTGTCTGTCTGTCTGTCTATCTATTTATCTATCTGAGAGGTTGTCCAACCAGAGTTATAGTTCTGAGTTTTCAAACCATGCAGCAAATGTAAACTGAGGAAATCTGCCTCTCTTGATTCGGTGGGTTTTTGTGAAACATCCACCCGCAGACAGGCAGACCTGCACTCTGAAGCAAGTCATTTTGTTTTCCCTTCTAATTGTGGGGGTTTTCTTTTAAGTTCTTTAGCAGCCATTGTTCAGAAAGGAAGCAAGAGACACAGAGACAGAGACAGAGGGAGATACATTAGCCTTCTATAATAAAGTAGTTCATGGCACAATTAAAATGATGTAGTAGAAAAGTAACATGATATGCTGAATTTAAATAACGAAAGCTGATTAAGGAGGACATCAGAATTAAATGCTTGATGGAATTGACATAACCAATCCAAGATGGCTGCCCCAGGTTTCAGCTGAGAAGTTTTGCCAACCAGTGATATTTTCCAGGCAAATTTGTTGATAGATAAAACATTTTTATAGACTTTCCATTATTTCTTGTAGCCATCAGTTTTTAATTTTCTCTTTCTAGTTAATATACTTGTGTATAATTTAAACAGAAAACTGTTCTGTTTCATCATAAAAGATTTGCCCGTTACTTTGGCTGCGTAAATCAAGTGGACAGCGAAACATTCTCAAACTTGTTTTTTTAAGGCATTTGTTGACAACAACAGGAAAAGAGATCACAGACACCGCCAATAAGCGTGGACATCAATTATTTTTTAATTGTATAGGAGTACAGTACACTAATTAAAACTAGTATATCTTGCAACGCCAAAGGCAAAATTAATTATTAATTTTTATTAATATTCAGAAGTAGCACAAGGAATGCATTAATAAAGATTTGGAGGTTGCGACTGAGATCTTGTTTAGTTTTATAGTTTAGCAAAAAAGATATGTTTGCTAAATCTGAATCATGAAGCAAGCATGGGAAAGATTGTATTTATTGGCATGGAGCACATTCTTTAGATTGGTGATTTAGTGACAGAAGAAGATATAGAAAGGAAGATTACTTGAAAATCCCAAATGTTTGTCTACAACTGTTTGACTTGACAACTTCACATTCATGTGTTAAATGGCTATTGTTCCTGTGGATACTTTTGATTATTAAATTGGGTATTTTAGTTAAGCCATCTTGATTTGACATTTAATAATTCATTTATCAGCCTTTCTCAGAATGTAGCTCACCAAATCCACTAAGGCTAGCATAAGCTTAAGGCCCTTATGGAAGTTTTGTACAAATTCTTCCTTTTTACAGTCACCAACAACATAGGTCTCGAGAATTTTCTTTCACTTTCTGGTGCTCCAAAGGCATAAGCAAGTTAGTAAAATTTCCTGGATGTGATCATCAAGTGATCAGAGATACAGTCACCAAGCATTTAAAGTGTGAGTAGATGGGCTGCCATTTTTGAATTTCATTTGATCATGAAGAGCCTGATAGAAATTTTTGTCATACATGCTCCTCAATATGGATAGACAAAGCTGCACCTGGAGATTCTCCCCACTGGACCCCTTATCAATAATGAAATTTTCAATAAGGCCAGAAATAGAGGCAATAAGTAGATGGGACACTATGCCTGGAATCCTCAACCCATGGAATGGTTGATCACTATTTCTGCCATTGGTTTCTCTTTTCATGTGCCTATCCCACACTCTTGGTACAATGTTATAGATTGCTCTAAGGGGCCCAATTATCTCTGCCCTAATGGTGAAGGCACTGAATCAGTTCACTATGGGGAACATGGAGACACGTGCAGCCCAATTCTTCCTATTCACGGATCTTCAAGGAGTGCAAAGGAGGGGAACAGAGCAGTAACAGCTATAATGAAACTATCAGAAGCATTAAGAAAAACTGTACAGTATAGCATATGCACAGTTCAGGCCTTTTCTTCACACCTCAGAATGCAACAGGATTACCAGTCAAACTCAATCTGTCGCCACGCCAATGGAAATATACTTTTCTGAGGAAAGGCTGTTTTCACCTGATGAGTCCACCATCCGATGCATGTCTCCTGTGAGGTTGATGGAATCCCTCCTACTACAGGAAAAGACCATATTGTTCAGTCATATACTGGAAGCTTTCCTGTAGAAAACACAAAAAGGTGAATCTTCCCCTTCTTTCAACAATTTCTATCTGCCCAAGTGTCCCCAGGAACTTGGAATTACTATCCATTTGGAATCATCAGAAAAAACTGGAATGCTGAGAATCTAAATGAAAATGTGACTATATTCATTCTTGTCATTCTTTCTCTATCTTTTCTACCAAAATTCCAAGGAAAGAAAGTGTTTATATTTAAAGCCCAACTATATTGATGAGATGATCTCTTTCAGATAATGATGGTCTGGCAATCCATGGAGATAGTTATATCCTCCAAGATGTTATAGCCTTCATGAAGGATAGTTGTACAAAGGACATGGATAAAATAGACAAAATCAGTCCTTGTTCTGAAGCCCTAAATAATATTAATATTGTTATTGAAAGTTTTCAGGGCATTTTGCAGGCTCAATATTGTTTGATCCTTACAATAATAATGGGGGTAAGTGCTACAAGGGCATAGTGGGTAGGGCACCAGAGAATCAACTTGGAGTTAAAAAAACCTGAATTCAAATAGGATCCTGGGCAAATTACTTAAACCTGTTTGACTCAGTTTCCTCATCTGTAAAAATGAACTGGAGAAGGAAATAGAAAACCACTCCAGTAATCTCTGCTAAGAAAACTCCAAATGGGATCGTGAAGAGTTGGACATGACTAAAATGATTCAATAACAACAAAATGCTACAGGTTTTATCACCTCCATTTGGAAGATAAGGGAACAGAGACTCAGAGACTTAATGAGTTGTACAGAATTATAGTACATGACTTATAGGGAACTCAAACTCAGATTTTCCCAATTCCACATTCCACAATCCAACTATTACAAATGCACCTTTGAATACCAAATCTTCTGCTGGTAAGTAGTAATTTGTTACAAGTGAGGGGAAAATTTCAGTGATTCCAATTCTCTTGTTACCATTGGTTGAGAAAGGAATATGTTACCAATATTCTATGGAGGAATTGAGTATGGATAGACAGATGGAATAATCATTCATTTTTACTATTTATTACTATGTACCAGGCAATGTTCTAAGAATTTTTTTTTAAATCATCTCATTTGATGTTCACAACAACCCTGTGAGGTGGATGCCATTATTTCCATCTTATAGTTGAGGAAACTGAGGTAGACAGAAATTAAGTGAATTATCCAGGATCACACAACTAATAAGTATGTGAAATTGGTTTTGAACTTGGGTCTCCCTGACTAGAAGTTGCATTGTAACCCCTGCACCACCTATCTGTCTAATTGATTTCATTTTCAAAATTGGAAATGACACTCTTGAAATAGAATGATTCTACTTGCTTAATTTCAGCATTTCCAGAGATCAAGGTAGATCAGGACTGGTTTGGGCTCTGTATGATAAGTTCAGTGCTTTCAAATAGCAAATAAACAAACAAAAAAGTAGCTTTTGCTTGATTATTGTTCTCTTGTTAGATTTTTTTCTCCAACAATATTCTTAGTTGTCAGTTTTGATTGATCCTTGTGTTTGGAGAGTTTCCAACTCTACACTTTATTTTATTATGGGCAGGTGGTGTCTACAGGGCACTCATTGAAACAAGAAACAGGCAATTATCTTGACATCAAGAATTTTTATTTTCAATTTGACTTATTTGTTTTTCTCATTTACACCAATCTAGACATCCCCATCATCTTCATTTATAATGGCTTTGAGATTTGCAAAGTAGTTTATATATATATATACATATTATCTCATTAGCTGATCAGAGCCATGTGCAGTAAGTACTATTATACCCACTTTGCAGATGAAGAAAAAGGAGGCCCAGTTATTTGCCCAAAGTCACACAGTTAATAAATATGTCAAAGACAGAACTGGCGTCTAAGTCTTTCTAAGTATAAGTCCTTCTGTCCTTTATATGTTTGCTGCCTAGCATTAAGATGTTCCCTACCCCCAAACATATCATACTATGAGGAAGAGTTCAGGAACAAAAAAATCTATTTGTATTCTAATTGAAGAGACAAGCCTAACAAAATTAAAAATAATTATAGCAAAATAAGAGAGGATATAATTAATTGTTCATAGATTTTGACTAAGTCTTTTGAAAGAAAGAAAATGGAGAAGTCTGTAGAAGTCAATCACAGAAGTACTTCTATGACAGATACTATGACCAAATACTATGAATACAAAGCAAGTCAAAATGTGATCCCTGTCCTCAAGTATCTTATATTCTAATGGGAAGGACAACCTAAAAATTAATTGTCTGTCTGTCTATCTATCTATAATTTATTTGCATTTAAATATATATTTGGGCAGTTAAGTGGCATTGGGCTTAGAATCAAGAAGACTCATAATCCTGAGTTCTAATCCACCTCAGACCCTTACTGATGGTATGACCTTAAGCAAGTCACTTAACTCTTTTTGTCTCAGGTTCCTTATCTGCAAAATGAGCTAGAGATGCAAACCACTCGTTTCTTTGCAAAGAAAATCTGAGTCAGACAAGACTGTAATGACTGAACAATAAGGAAATATATGTATTTATATGAGTATGTAGACACAAATGTACACAAAATAATGAAAGTCCATTTCAAGTAGTCGTATCAGAAGGAAATGAGGGATGATGGGGGAACGAGGAAATACCTAGTCTAGTCATAGTCTAGTCTAGTCATCTAGTCTAGATGGAAAAAACTGTGGTTCAAGGAGGTTAAATTGGTTGTTAAATATCCAATGGAAACTTAGGGGGTTAGGACTTGAACTCATACCGTTACTCCCAGTTTAGTGCTCAACATTGGCTTTTTAGAGTAAACTCAGCCTATATGTCCCCTAAAATAGTAGAAGATAATCAGACTGTATCCTGACCTCTGCTGATGGAATCTTGGCTCATCTGAGCCCTTTGTATCTTTACTTCAAATTACATGAGAATATTTCTTTAAACACATTATGCAAGCATTTTAAAAAAATCAGTTTGTATTTTAGAAGTCCTTGAGATTTCGTTTATCAGGCTAGGGGAAAAGTTAAGGACATCAAGGACTGTACTCAGAGGGATATAAGGGTTTGAGTTTTGGGAAATTATTAAGTATATACAATGACGAGACCCAAAGCCAACGTCAGGTTATTTCGCTGTGTGAGGTATGGATGTCTGTGGAGGGATGAGTAGGTCTCACCCTTCCCAAAGCTGAAGTTAAGCAAATGAATGAGGCTAATGTTCTCAAAGGCCTCATCTTGATTACATAAAGAGCTCCTTGGCAGGAGTACCTTCAGTACCCAGCGTGGATCTCAAAAGCGCTTCTTACTAATAATGTTTAGTCCTTGTCCAGAGAAAACTTCAGAAGCTTTACAGCTGTGGAAAATCAAATGTTTTCTCAGAAATTTACTAGAGCTATGCTGAGCTGTTCCCTCTCTCTGGGAAATCACACTAGCACCCTTTCCGTGCTCTTGCTGAAATATTCCTCCTTGGGCTTCCCTATTTACCTGTTCATGGCTTGGATGGACCATGAGCTTGTGTTGACACTCACCACTTGGCCAAATGGTCTTTCCCAGATGACAGGTTCTCACCTTAACTTTATTCCCTTGAAGCTACTGGTTAGTGGCCAGGCACTGAGCGATTACTAACTGGCTCACTGACTGACAATTTACTCATCTTTGTTTGACTTGTTTCTGGTTCATTCAGCTCAAACATTCAAACCAGATGTGTGCAGGAGACTCCATGCTAGCACTGGACATAGAATCAGAACCTCTGCATTTACATTCTGGTTTTACCATTTACTCGCTCTATATTTCTATGTAAGACTCTTCACATATCTGGGCTTCTTCAAGGTTTGTCTTCATTTTTTAAATTAATGGTTCTTGCCTGACTGTGTCCTTGAACATATCGTTGAAACATAATGTTGTTTTCATTTGGATGGAGATAAGATCATATGTGTGAAATCTGAGAAATAGTCTCTCCTTCCTCTAATAGTTAATAATAGCTAACATTTCTATAGCCCTTACTATGGGCCTGGCTTTGTGCTAAGAGCTTTCTCATTTGATCCTCACAGTGATCTTTGAAGATAAATAGTATTATTCCCTGTTTTACAGATGAGGACACTGAGGCAAACAGGTAAAGTGAATTGCACAGGGTCATACAACTGTTACATGTCTGAGGTTGGATTTGAACTTAGGTCTTTTTAACTCCAAAGCCAATGTCCTATCCAGGTGCCCCTTAGCTGCCTTGGAATTCCAGTGTCTCATAGCATTTTACCCCTTTGATGGCACATCTCTTTCTACTTTGTATTATAACTGTTTGTGTCCATGTAAACTCTTTAAGGGAAAGGACAAAATACTAGTTGGAGTGGGGAAAAAAATTGACTCTGCCTTATTCTGTCCTCATGATTGCATCCCTATTATTGCAAAGGAGCTAAGGTAGGAAGGACAAAAAATTGTATCTTCCATATGTCAGTGCAAACTGGCCCTTTCCCAATTATAAGAATCTATTCTTAGTTGAACTTAACAATATTTCTTTGACATGGTCAGATATGCTATTTTTCTTCAGCTCATAATTTAGCCATAAGGCTAGTGCTGTGAGCTATTAACCTGATCTTAGTCAACAGATAGAATCCAATACCTATCCTGGTTGTTATGGTATTCCACTCCAGTGAAAGAGACATCTCTTTGAGGAAGAGGGAGTAAAAATTCTTCTTCCTCTCAGTTTAATATTTCCCTGTGCTCACACCAACTTTTCATTCCGGGATTTTGAGACCCTCATCCTATTAAAGTCAAACCTTTCCCCTGAACTTACTAGATTTCACTGAACTCCAATCATAAGATTTGCCATAATGGAGGAATATAGGAACCCCCAATAAGAATAAGCAGACATGTTCAGGTAAAGTATGCAGCTTACTCTTGGTAAAGACAAAATAGAGGTGATAAAATAATCCATATTAAAACATCTATCATATGGCCATGTACCCTACTCAAAACTTCTCTAGAGTTGACATTAGTCAATTTAAATCAGAAGTTCTAGGAAAAACTTATTTCAGTTACTCTTTCTTTTTTCACTACTCCCACAACCACTTTTTCCAGTGAGTGAACAAAAGAGTGCAGATGGCTCCTTAGTTCCCAGCCATTCAGAAAACAAGCCTGTAGATGAAGACTCAAGATTCCTGGGCCCAGAACTTGTCTTCTTCATCGTCTTGTGGTACGGGTATGCATTTAGAACCTGGTGTTTATACATTTGATGACCTTTCACAGTGAGGGACCTTTCTTGTATCTTGATAGTGCATCCTTCACTATTCATGGAATAGAGGCAACAGATCCAATAGCAGGCCCTTGAGAAGAAAGACTATCATAATTCCACTCAGGTGTCTTAATGAACTTGAAGGCTTAGTTTACATTTGAAAAAAAAAAAGCATATCACATCTCTCTCAGTTTTGGAGTATTTAACCTTGTATATAACACTTCTTCCTTGATGCCTCTTTTTCCATTCTTGCTTCAATTCTTTCTTTTCATTCTTCCTCTCTCAATTCATATTGGGAGGATCAAACAAATTATATAATATAAAATATATAAACAAAGTGAGAGGGAGTTTTAAACAGTCTCATGCATGGTAGCAAAGTTTAGACTTAAATTCTAGTAAAAACAGTAGCTTACTCACTATATTTCCAACATGAAGATTATATTAGTCCTGTTTCAAAATGCTAACGTAAAATTTGAAGGATTTTAAAAATTGTTTTATTTTTAATGTAAACAAAAATCAATAACAAGCAGCCAACAAACATTTACTAAGTGCCTTCTATGTATGTGCCAGGCACTGTGTAGACATACTGTTCAGATAATTGACGGCTCATACTTCCTTCAAACAGAGGAGAGTTGGGTTTTGTTAAGAGAAGAATTAAACATTTTCTGACTCAGCAAAGTATTCAAAGATACATAACTGAAGAAAGGAGTATTTCTCTCTCTTCATTGTTTGTATTTTCCATTTCCATTTCCATGTAGTTAGATGATGATTCAAATTCAACTTCCAAGTGCTGTTCAGAACTTGGAATTAAAACAAAGGCATTATTTAAGTTTCCTTTCTGGGCTGAAGTGTTTGGAAGACCTGATCTTCCAAGGAAAGTAAGAACCTAAAATGTTCCAGGTACTCTATTTGGGTTGGATTAGAAATACAATCAAAAAAGACACTTCCTACTTTCGTTCTAATGAGCCAAGTAAACACATAAGAAGGAGCTAGAAAATGGGGATTAGAGGAGGATTTTGCATGAGATGGAAAAGTCCAAAGGAGAGCCAGGTTTGGACAAGCCTGGACACGATCAGAAACTGTACCCTCCTGGTCAAGGAGAGAAGCTACAGAGCACAGAGAATCTCATTGTTGAACAGGAATTTCCTCTTTGGAAAGATTGTTTGGGCTGCAACATTCTCTAAGATCCATTTTGCCTCTTATTCTCTGATTCTGTCGCTCTATTGAGGATGTTACAGAAATATTTACTACCCAAATGAGCGAGTGAATGAACGAATGAATGCATAAGTGCATAAGTAAGTGATGAAACTCTGAGTTCCAGGCCTATTTCTATTTGGTCTGGGGGAAGGCACTCGTGGATGAGAGAGAATATGAGCCAACATTAGTAATGACATCAAAAGTGAAACCATCCCAGAATGATGAAAGCAAAAACTGTCAGGCAGGGCCCCTGGCACCAAAATCAGGAACATGCTGCTTCTTAGTACTTTTCTGAGAACTCTAAGCTGGGCCCTTAGGAAAATATTGGATTTCAAAGGCAGTACTTTCCTCCCCTTAGCAAGTTTTAAATAGGATTCTACTATATCTGTATATCTCTGAATGAACGTGGCTGGAGACCTTCTATGTAGAAGGAAGTTGTCACATTAAAGAATAAAATAAATTCCCTGATAGTGAATTTGCCACAGGAAAAAAAAAATTGTCTTTCTGCCTTGGATTTGGAGAGAATCTTTCCTTCAAAGAATTCAACCATCTCTCTCCCTCTAATCTACCCGGTCTAAGGGGAATTGCCCTGAAAAAGGCAGTAAGAACCATTGGTTTTATTCCGGCTCTGACAACTAATTCACTGTGTTGTATTAAAGAAATCTCTTTGGGCCCCATATGCAAAAGAGAGAGACTCATACCTGCTTTATATACTTTAGAAGATTATTGAAGGACTTCGATAAGATGGCTATCACAATGCAGCCTGAAGGGGAATCAGGATTCTAAAATAAAATTCAACATGAGAAAAAGTGGCATTTTTTCCTCTGTGCCATTTATGTCACCTGAGAGAAAAGCCCAAGTTTTTGTTCATTGCTCTGGTGCAGGGGATAAAGGGGGAGAGTGGCCCTGCCAGGGGAGAGCATGAAGTGTCTGGTCCAGTTCTTCAAATCTATGATCCTAGAGATGTAGCTTGAATGGGAGAAATAGATTAATGAGGGGATAACAGACACAGATCAAGTCTCCCAAGGTAGCTGATAGAATCAGGCATCTCAAATCGGTAACCTTCGGTTGGTTTTTATAATGTACTCCTCAGGGATCTAAGAGGACCAGAAGTTGGGGCAAGAAAACAGTAGCCCCAGACCTGCTATGCAGATCAAAGTTTCAGGGTCTTGTGCTGCTCCAAGTTGGGCCTGATACATGGAGAATTGGTAATTAATTGATATTTAAACTATTTAAACTTCCCCCTAACAAGAAAGGAGGACTTCAGCAATCTCTCTCTCTCTCTCTCTCTCTCTCTCTCTCTCTCTCTCTCTCTCTCTCTCTCTCTCTCTCTCTCTCTCTGTTTCTCTCTGTCTCTTTGTCTCTCTCTATGTCACAGTTTGACAGCGTGTTTTAGGGCAGGACTTTTAAAATTATTTCCACTTGCAATCCCTAATCACGAGAGAAATTTTTATGTGACCTTTCTCAAATCTGAGCCAAGGTGTTCCCAGCAGTGTTCATGTATGCACAGTGCAACATGCACATGATGTGTGTTCAGAACCAAGGGTGCAGTGCAGTCATACAATGCAATATGGGTAAGGACTTCCAGAAAAACCTCACATTTGTTATGGGTTTGATTTTGAATTAATTTTTGGTCATCTCATTCAGAAATCTTTTACTGTTGCCAAACTTTTTGCCACCCTCACATTCAGTTAAGCAACAACCACAGTTTAAACTGCTTTGTTTTAGGGGGCATTTGTGCTGTAGCTTCTGCCTTTGGCAGGAAGGGGTGACTGCTAAAGTCCTTCCAGTAATGTACTTGGTGCTGTTGGTAGCTGCAATATCATTAGTAGCAGCACTACTAGAAGGTACCAATAACAGCAGTTAAATAGGGGCCTACTACCATTTCTTTTATTTAAAATGTGATGGGGGACTTGCACAAATAAAGAATCCTTTACAAAGTATTTTAAACGATGCTGTTTACAAAAATCCATTCTTTCCTCTCTGCATTACTGGTCTATTGACTTCTTTCCCTTTTAATCAGATTCTGTTCATTGGTAACCATTACACTCTCAAAAACCACTAAATGAAGGAGGACCCAGGAGCCATATAATCTCCTCCCTTGATCCTTTTCTCTTCTCTAATTCCATTCTTCCATCTCACATTCTCTTGATGAAGACTTACAATGATTCTATGGCAATGCCTTAATATTCTCTTATTTGGGTCTGGTGGTTTAGACATGAGTCTGAACCTCAGTTCTGCCACATAAATTGATCTTGGGCAAATCTCTTGAAGATGGGCCCTGATTTTCTTATGCACAATATGGGAAAGTCGGACTACAGGACTTTCCTTGAAGCTTTAAGTCCTATGATCTAAAACATGTTCCACAATGCATCACTCCCAGACCACCAATCTTCTAAATACCCTTTCTGCTTCCAATCTCTGTGGCATACAAGTATTCTTTATTTATGGACCTCCTACTCTGCCACAAGAACCTCCTTCAGCAAGAACTAGAAATCTTTTGCCATTGAAGATTCAACAACCTATTGTTCTCTGGCTCTTCTCTACTTCCAAACCCCAGGACATGAATGTCCCAGAAACTTAATTTTTCTTTCAAAAGCATTTTCCCATTTGAGGCAAGGTACACTTTATCTCATCTTCAAGTTTTAAAAATATTTCAGGATCTCTTTAACTTCTTTTCCTCTAAATTTTTCAAAGGTATCCTTTCCTCCTGTGGTTTCTCCATATAGGCTCTTTCCCTTGTATTCAGCATTCTATTACTCTCCTTTTCTCCCACATCCCATCTTTCTCAGTACTGGTTCCTTTTCATTGTCAGCTCCTTTCCAAGTTCTGAGCCTGCCTATTTGTTACCCCCGCTCTCCATCCACAAGTTCAGACTGGGGAGAGGAGACTGAAAGCTCCTTCCTCATGGATCTCCTCGACCCCTGCTCCCATCTTAATTAAAATTCAAATGTGAAAACATCCATCCAAAAGCATCTGGTTAATCATTCCCAGCTCTCCTTCTCTGGAATTAAACATGTCTGCTATCTTTTAACCATCAGAGGCGATGGCCACTGTGTGATAGCCCCCAAATGATTTAAAACAAACCCCACAATGACAGGTTAGAATGGGTGATTTCTTCAAATGCTCAGCTTCAGAAAAATTTAGCAACCATCATCCCATCCCTCTACCCCTAGCGACTTCCCCATGCTGAATACAGCCATGCTAAGACAGCCAAATTCATTTGATTGTTGTCTGTATTTCTATCCTAAATTCCCAATCTGCGGTCTCCATGCCTAAGCTGCTTCCTGACCGCCCACAGATCTCACCGCCTGTACCATACATTGGGGCACCTGGTTATACTTGACCTAGTATTTGCTTCCATCCTGTCTTATATTCAAATGATTTCATGTGTGGAAATTTTCTAGCCTCCTCAACTAGACTCTGGGAGTCATCCCCTCTGTCCCCCAGAGAGCTCTGCAGCAGGGCCTTTGGAATGACAAATGTACAAGTCCAAACCCCTTGGAGATCTCCAGGTGAAAGGTTCCATTCAAGGCCAAGGGCTTTCTAGTTTTCAGTTTGGAATTATAAATAGTGGATTATAAATGATCCCTGTCTAAACTTTGGAAAGAGCCAAGAGTCTATTTTTTTTTTTCCTGGAGCCTTCAGCTCTCAGGTTACCCAGCTGACTTTCTCTATCAGGGATCTTTGCCCACTCCCCACTCCCCCCAAACGATCTGAGTTTATTCTTATGCTGCTGCTATATACCCCCTTGTATAAATTTTAGTGGAAAATGCTGCAAAAACAAAAAGGTGATGCTACTTCCCACACTGTTTCAAAAGGTTTTTAAGTGGAAAAAGGTATTTAGTATTTTTAATAAGCATCTTCAATACTATTGAGTTGGTTTCTTTGTTCATATCACAAGATTAATTATGCTGTCAAGCACTTTCAAGGCCTGCTTAACAAAGATTCAGTGATATAATGCTTTGCTTCGCACTGCCTTTTTTCTGCATAGCAATCACAATCAGCATTAGACAATTTAAAACCCTTTCACCAGCCGGAAGTTCTGAAGAGCCTTTTAATCAACAAAAGTAATTTTGCAAACAACTAGATACAGCGTTTTTCATATTAACTAACCTGCATTTAAACTGTGTGGGCTCTGTTCCTGAGTCTCTGATCCCAGGAATGAGTTCTTCTTCTCTGGGGCTGGGTTTGGGATATAGGGATGAATGGGGGCAAATAGCCACTGCTGTAGACACCCCAGGAAAACCAGCTGGTTAGATCACCCCTCAGAGCTTGCAATAAGGATAGTGTTGGGACTTCTGTGCAGTTTCATACATTTTAATTATCCCTTAATATGCTGATCTTGTCTAATCAGTTAAACGAGTTTGTTTTTATTTGGCTGCCCAGGAAGCTTAAAAAACAGGATCTGGATTTAGGTTTGAGGCTGTGAGTTCTCCCACTTTCTCTGGTTTGCAAAAAGCTCATCAACACTGCTTTGGTGATTTGGAAATGCAAATTTAAAGTCTGTTTTGGAACCGACCTTGCAGATAATCGAGCTGGAGGGTGATTTATATGATCGTTTGATGGCAGCCCAGCCCGGTAGGTAAAGTAAAAGCAGATGACATGAAAGAGCCGGAAGTGAGGGAGGGGAGAAGAAGTGATAGAGACAAGGAAAGCTGTCCACCCCACCCCATTCCACAAAGGCCTTCCTCTTGGTCCGTCTCTTTCCTCAAGCACAGTTCTAAATGAAACTAACCTGTTAATGACACCTTTAAAACATTCATTTTTTTAAAAATCCCCTGCCAGCAGCTGTAATTTGTACCATTGCTGTGTGGAGTAATTAGCAACTTCTGCAGTGCTTCTGGGTGCCCTCCCACCCCTCCTGTTTGACACTGTTCCAGCCTAGGCGGGAAATGACCCAGGGATCCAGAGTCGCAGGACAAACGAACATGTCCTGTCACCAGAAATAACAGGGTCAGAAGACATGGCTAATGAAGTCATAGCAACTGGTGTAAAGAGCCAATCAGAGAAGGCGCCAATCTGAAAATGAGGATATAATTAGCAGAAAAAATAACATGCTTTGGTTGGATTCGAGGGGAGCCAGTAATGACTGGATATTGAGAAAGATTCCGAAAGATTAGAGCAAACATTATGCAACAAAGAATACCTAATTAGGGGGAAAAAGTGAATATGCCTTAATTAGAGGGAAACACATGATTGAAAGACACAGAGTTGTCTCTTAATATGAATATTGTAATGAATGTTAGCTCAAATTCCCCGGTTTGGCTTAGCAAAGCATTCTTCGAATTAATGGGACCCTGCCACTATTTGCAGTTGGCAGCTTCCACAATGAACCTCATAAATGCACTGGCATCCACAAGAAATATTGTCTCCACCAGGGTTCCAGTGCAGCAGGGACTTGGTGCCCACAGACCCTGGCAGGAGGGCAAGAGGCGTTTTCTGGGAGAGCCCCTCCTAAGCCATACTGGAGCACCAGGACCACTGGATAATTGTGCTTAAAATGCGGGAAATAGATCCTGTAAGTTGCCAAGTGTCAGCAGCCAGACACAGAATTCACCTTTTATTTCTCCCCCTCTTACTTCAACATGCAGTAAGATGGAAGATGGCGAAGGGGGGAGGGAATGGAGGAATGACCAATGGAATGATCTTCCTTGTCCTGCCCTGGCCTCTGAGCAAATCTCAGACTCCCTGTGAATTGTGGCGATGCAGCATCCGTGCAGTATTTATGACCACTGGGGATGAAAAATGGAATGGGCTCCCCCTTATTTTCCTACAATAGAAATTTCAGGACTCCAACCAGCTAATCATTTTTCACCTTAATAGACATCTAAGTGATGTTTAATTTCCTTTTTTTTTCTTTTACAAAATTGTTCTGGGTATTGATTTTCATTTATTTTGCAGATGATATTTAATTGTCATCATTAGCAATCTATGTCACATTCCACTGTTTAAACAGACCCTGTCAATTTTAGAGCATATTTATAGATTAATTTAAAATGTGTATTTTAATTTACGGCCGCATACCTTTGGTACATCGGTAACATTAAAATACTTATGGTACAGAATTTTTTAATTAAAACTATTCATCAAAGAGCGTCCAGGTAGTGCGCATCTCCTTGTTTGCAGTGGGGGTTCTGGCAGCAAGAGCAAGCAAAATAATAGGTCAATTTAAAAAAATATCTAAAGATAGTGTTTCCAAAGATCTGATTGTCTAACGAGCACTTGCCAGTATATTTCCCAAATTAGATATGTTTTTAGTTAGTTATGGATACCAAGGTGGCTAACATCAGAGCAAGTGAAATTCCCTTGCCAAGTGTTGTTGCTATTTCCCTCTAAGAGACATGATTCCTTGTCAGGGCCATGAAGTCTGGGAATAAGGCCTTAATGGGCAGTCTTTTCCTGTTATGGAATACTCTAAGGCAACTAGTTGGTGCAATGGATATGACCTGGCTGTGAAGTCAAGAAGGCAAGAATTCAAGTCTGACCTTTACTGTATGAACCTGGGCAAATCATTTAATTTCTGTCAGTACCAGTTTCCTTATCTGTCATATAGCTTCTTAGTATTGTGGTAAAAATAAAATACTACTCCTAACATACTTTACAACCTTAAAGTACTACATGCCTGCTAACTATTGTAATTATTATAGAATAGGATTCTTTCTGTAACCTAGATGATTCAAGCCTTTCTTTGTGTCCAGATTTAATTGATCCTAAATTCTTGATTTTTGGCTTTATGTTGAAATTACACTCAACATTGATTTTGATGCCCTGATGTATAAATAGTAGGATGGGAAATCTTAAGAGTAGTCCAAAGTACACCTTTCCTTAGGAACAATGGTGACCAAGTTTATCTAAACTCTTACTCTGTGGATGTAACTTCTATTCTTTAACCCTATGAACACAGATTACAGATGCACTCTCCTTTTCTCTAAGTTGCCTGGAAATTATCTAAAAATATCAGGGCATTTGTCTGGTGCCTTTAGGTAATTCATTTTCTTGAGCTGCTGATGCAAATGAAACAGCTTTGGAAATTTCAGTGGAGCCTCAATAATCCACCAGTCTGCAAAAAAGGAAACAGCCAAGAGAGTCAAACCAAAAAAAAAAAAAAAAAAAAAAAAAAAAAAAAATCACCCAAAGGCTTCACCGCTTGGTCCTCGTAGAAATCTTGCAACCTGGAAACAACTAACTGCTTCTGGGGAATCTGAGAGCAGGAACAGATAATTATTTTATTTAAACCCATTTTTTTTTTCATATATTCATGTAGGGTCATATGATCAGAGGAATAAAAACTAGAATGATCATTATCAAGCTCTTTAGATTTTTGTATCCAACTCAAGAATTTTAATTATTAGGCACATTAATATTAAAACCAAATATTTCTAATTTTTTAATGTATTGAGAGACACTCTCATGTAGTGAAAGGAACAGAGATTAGGAATCAGATCTAGGTTCAGTTCCTAGTCATGCATCAAGTACATGACTATAGAAAAAGTCCCACCACTTTTTTGAGCCTCAATTTCTTAATCTGTAAAATCAGGATAATGCTATTTATATTAAGTGCTTTATGATTATAAAGTTCTTGTTCACTTATCTCCTTTGATCTACATAGAAATGCAATGCAAGCAATTACAATTGATTTGGGGGTCAGATGTTAGGATTACAATGATAATTAACAATAGTATAAAGCTTTCTTGTATATACTATCCCATTGGGACCACATGACAACGCCCTGAGAAAAGTGCTGTAGGAATCATTATTCCCATTTTGCAGGTGGCAAAGCTGAAACATAGAAAGGCTAAACATCTTATCAATAAGAGTCAGAAACAAGATGTGACACTAAGTCATGCTGACTCCAAGACCAACTCCCTATCACCCATGATGCATCCCTTATGTAACAATATGTTTAACATCCTTCTATCATCAGACTTACCATTGAGTGGCACTTTGAGGGTGACCTGCTGCTGGCTCCCATCTCCTGTTCTCATAAAGCTCCAGCTCCCCCACTGGCCATTGGTGACCAAGGCTTGAGTGGAATGTGGGAAAGTGTCTTCCCATAAAACCCATCATTAATTTGCTGATTTATTTTTCTTAAGTGGGCTTTTATCAGAATGCCCCTTGTGACAGGCCAGGGGCAAAGGCATCTAATAATGGGGATGGATAATGGAGCAGGCTCAGACCGGAGTTTGGCCCAGATCTTCCTCCTCTCCCTACCCCAGCTCTGAGTGCTAAATGAATCAGTCCACTTGAGCAGGAGGTGAAAGAGCTACAAGGTCTCCATCAGAGCAACGTAGGGCTGTGATTCCATAAAATGCGCGGTAATCCTTTATTGACTAATGAACATGCTGCTGCCTCTGACTGCTATATTTTACTGTCGCAGGCTGCACCCGCCTGGCAATTAGATTGCGAGTATTTGCTAAAGATGTGTCTGTCTCTTCCTCTGAACTTGAAATAGGTTCAGAGAGGGAAGCTCCAGAGAAAGCAGGTTACGTACCTTTCCCAAGTCTTCTGGGGAAATAAGCCATGCACAGATAATAACAGTGCAAACAAGTTGATGTTGCTATTTTTAAATAAGCTGTTATTATTGACTAACGGAGGTGGCTTTAGGTAGGATGACAAAAGCTGTGGAGCAAGAGAATTGCTACTAAACCTTCCTTGAGAGAACTTTTTAATGAGAAACACCTAAATGCAGAGGTAAAGAGTTGCCTGAAATTCTTTGTGCTATATCTCATTTGACAGAATTATCCAGAGTTTCTCTGGTGTGGCCACATGCTCCTGGCACTCACCAAAAGTATTTCTCTATCAATGAGGTGGGAGAGCAAAGGGTCAAGGAAGATCAGGAAAAAGGAATCTGAAGGGCAGAAACAAGTGGCCTTTTTTGCTATTGGTGGCTGATTTCTTGTCATGCAGGGGAAAGGGAGGTCATGAATTCAGGAAGGCTGGGAAGACCCAAGAGAACTAAACTACAAAAAGAAATCTAAATAATAAACAAGATTTTAATAAGAATAATGTTTTATCTTTATCCTGATAAATCAGGAACCTTGCTCAAACCCCAAAGTCTTAACTGTGCAAAAAAAAAAAAAAAAAAAAAAAAAAAGAAAAAGAAAAAAAGAAAAGAAATATCATGTACAATAAGATGTGTCATATGTGTGTATATGTGTGTGTATGTTCTTTTAATTTAATAGTTCCTGAATTGATAAGATGAGCCCAATGCAGCTGTAACTAGACACTTCAGACAAATTCAGTTAAATATATGTATGCATGGCAGTTGTAGTGGAGTCTGGGAAGGGAGACAGGTGAGAGGAAGCCTATAGGGAGTATGTAGAATACTCCCAACAAGGAAAAGACAGTGGCCTATCCATCAAAACTTTTAGCCTTTGCCCCAAAGTAGAGTGGGATTATAGGAAAGATAATTGCAAGGAGAGCTCATTCTTAAGTATAAGATTCTTGGCATGGTAGCCCAGGCGTCACACTGTGTGATGGCAGGGGAAAGTACAGGATCACAAGGTAGGCCTGGGGCAACAGTTGCCATGGAAAGGAAGAGCAGTAGGCCTGGGGCAACAGTTGCCATGGAAAGGAAGAGCACTCATTTTAGGTTGGAGGCTTTAGGCAAAGGACCATTTGCTCTGGATATGTCTTTGGAACAACATTATAGGCATTCTGGATTACAAGGAGTGAGATGTGCTGCAGAATCACATAATATTAGACCTAGAATAGCTAGCTCTCAGAAACTTATTTTTTTAATGTTCCCCTTTCAGGGCTGACATTCTATATGTCATGCTTATTCATTGGCTCAGTAATTGCTAACATTTACATAAGACTTAAAAATTAAGAAAAAATTTCATTTGATATTACTTTCTTTAAGCCTCTCAATAACCTACCTGGGTTCTACAGGTATCGTTTCTCCTTTTAAAGAAGAAAATGAATCTTAGAAAGGTTAAAGAACTTTTTCATTATCACACAGCTTGTTTTTTCCCAAAGAGTTTGTAGTAATAAAGAAATGGAATATTAATCAATTGGGTTAAGACTGAACCACTGGTGGTACATGAGGGTGGATGAGGTAGAATCATTTTGTCCTATAAAAAACTTAAATGTAATGAAAGTAGAGAAGTATGGAAAGACATTCACTGATGGAAAATGAAGTAAGTAGAACCAAGAAAACAATAAACACAATAGTTATAGAAATGTAAATGGAGGGAAAGAACCACAACAAAGCAAACAAAATCAAATGCTGAGACATTATAACAAATTGTGACAAAAAAGGATAGATTTAAGAAGTTATCTCCCCCACTTTTTTTTTTTTTGCAGAACTGGAATACCGTGGGTGTGTAATACTGTATATAATATTAAATATTTTCTCTATATTAATTTTAGTGAATTGCTTTTCTTTCTTTTTTCCTTCATTATTATAATTTTTTTTTTCCTCTGAGAGGACATATATAGTATTGTAAGTGATATAAGTGATATAAAATTAAAATTTTTTTGTCTAGTCATTTCAGTCATGTCCAACTCTCTATGACCCTATGCCTATGGAATTTCTGGTCCAGGTTACTAAAGTGATTCGTATTTCCTTCTCCAGCTCAATTTACAGATAAGGAAACTAAGGTTAAGTGACTTGTCCAAGGTCACACAGCTAGTAAGCATTTGAGATCATATTTGAAATTAAATCCTCCTAACTCCAGGCCCAGTTAAATAACAAGATGATTTTTTAACATATTGAGGGGGTGATGTTTGAACTCAGGTCTTCCTTATTCCAAGTCTATATTGTACTATGCCATGCTGATTTCCCCTCACATAGGGATTGTTGTTACAGACATAAAGACTTAAACTTCATAGAAAAACAGAAGTAAGAAGCATTTTTGTGAGAAATGATTGCCCAGAAGATCTTATCTGCTTCCCATCAAGTTACTTTCCCTAGGATCATGTACTCTGTGATGGGCAAGGAGCCCATCTGGGCAGGAGCCTTGTTTGTTTGTATTGTGCAACCCTGAGAAAAAGAGCTCTTTGCTCCAGGAGAACCACCTCCTGCACTGGACCCTAGTGTTCCATAGGTGGTTTTATTCCCACCCACTGGTTAGCAAAAGCCTGACAGAAGCATGTTTATTAATGAGCCTCCTTGCACTTGTTAGGAGGAATAGGACCCTAGAGCTATCTCCCCTGCAGAGCCAAAAGGGAACTGACTGGTTACTGGAAGGTGATGATCCCTGATCTTGTACAAACTCCAAAGGCAAAATCTAGCACTCAGGAACAGAATGGAAATGGAAATTTGTGACACTCTATGGAGGATTTCAGGCCCATAAACCAGAGACAGTATGTAGTTGCTCATCTGTGACAGATATAATAGGGATAATCGGTACTTAATAAGTAATCCAAGGCTAATTAAATGTTACTAATATACATTGCAAAGGTTCCTCCCATTCCCCCCACACACACATACTTTTTTTTTTTTAAACACAATTTTAGACTTTGTGGCATGAAGAAGACGAAAGTCCCTTTGATGAGCAATTTCAGGAATTCTAGGACAAAATTTGTTTAGCTATGTTATCAAGCCACAGAGTCAACTAGCCTCTTGTTTATTCTTTAGCATGTGGAGTTAGTATGTGCAGAGGCATGGACTTTACCAGTGACAATGATATGTGTCAAATCTGGGTTATTTTATGAGCACCCCAGAATCAGAGCTAAGTCAAGCAAATAAGACTTGGTCCTAAGGCATTGACATGGGGGATGGAGCAGACCTAGGTGAATGTCATTGTTTTATTCCTTTAAATTGTGGTCGAAGCAACCCTGGACCCTCTGGGCCACTCACTTCCAACACAACTATGCCCATTGTAGGCCTTGCTTCTCTCCTGATATAGTCCCTTCCTACTCTTTTACCATTCCCATTTACTCAACTGATGCCGACTTCAGTTCCATCAAGATATAGCTCTATCAAAATTTTTAAAATCATGTGCTTATAGAAACATATATATGTAAATATGTAATATGCATACATATATACACATAATTTATAAATTAATTGCATGCATATATTGCATATTGTGTGTATATATATGCATACATATTGTGTGTATGTGAAACCTAAGGTTTTTACTCTGATTATCATTTACCTGCTCCTGAACTTTTTCATTAGCAAATTTCAGAAGCATCATCCAATGCACAAAGCTAGTCTGATCATATCTGAATGATTACACTGAGGGAAAAGAAGCATGGAGCAGTAGAAACGACTTGGAGATAGAAGCTTTGGGATGAATCCTGGCTTTATTGCTATTTACTGTCTAAGGGTCCTTGAACAAGGTACCAGATCTCTCTGAACATATAACATTCATTTGTAAAGGAAAGGACTGGACTAAAGGATCTCTAGAGCCTTCTGACTCTGGACACCATGGCCCTCCACAGTAGGCCAGCCTTAGGCCATTACTCTCTCTAATCCAAGCTCTAAAGGACAGGGTTCAAGTTATTCCTCAAATCACTGGGGAAATGTCCAATTTTCCTGTAAGAGGGACTTTTGGGGAGCTCCTTTGAGAGCTCTGTGGCTCAGGAAATAGAACTCTGGATCTGGAATCAGGAAGAGTTGAATTCAAATCCAGATTTAGATACTAGCTATATCATCCTGGCAAGTCACTCAATCTCAGTTTGCTTCAGTTTGCTCAGCTGCCAAATGGAGATATTACAGGATTCTTGTGAGAATCAAATGAGATAATATTTGTGAAATGATTAACACAGTGCCTGACACATAGAAGACCCCGTATAAATGCTGATTCCCCTCTTCCTGCCCATGAGATCTAAATGACCAAGTCAGTCAACAGGTACATTTCAAGCACTTACTATGTAATGGACATTGCATAAAGACTAGGAATAAGTAAAACTAATGATAGCCTCTGCCCTCAAGGAGCTTACACTCTGATGGGAGAAGGCAAAACATAAAATAAAGCTGGAAAAGGGGGAGGGGGGAAGTACCCCTAAATGGCATATGATGTACATATTGCAAAGTGGTGAGAAATGGATAAAAACAATGCCCACCTGGAAGTCCTCTTTAATTGAGGTTGTAGAAGTAGTTATTCAATAAGTAGACTTCAATGACTCTGGAAGGGAGAGTGAGGCTGATGACTTTGCACAGCTCTGACTCTCTTAAATCCAATTTATGGCAAGTCAACTCATTGTCCTTTTGATGTCATTGGTGCTCTTTGAAAACAGTGCAATGTAAGGATGGGTTTTTTTTTAAATAATATTTTATTTTCCCTCCAATTGTATGTAAAGACAATTTTTAGCATTCATTTTTTTTACAAAATTTTGAGTTCTTTTTCTCCCTCCCTCTCTTCCTCTCTACTTCCTTCTCTCTTCTTCCTAAAACAGTAAGGATTTGATTTAGATCTTATTCTTTTTTTTTAAATAAGAAGCACCATACTTTGGAAGTGTGTATCTGGGATAAAGTGATCTTTCAGAATGAAGAGTTTTCTAGGACATAATTGAGAATTCTGAATTGCAACCTTATGAGAAATGACATCATGTGATACCTCCTCTACTCATCCCAGATTAAAAAGGGGTACCCAATCTGGTCTACGTCACATTCTCAAAAAAAAAAACCCAAGCATTTTGAACACAGTAGCAGTAATACTGTGAGATGATCAACTCCAAGACAATTATAAAGACTCATGATGTGAAATGGTACCCACATCCAGAGAAAGAACTGATGGATTCTGAATGCAAATTAAAGCATACTATTTTCACTTTATTTTTTTGTGTTATTTTTTCCTTTTGATCTGTTTTTTCTTTCACAACTATAAGTAATATGGAAATAAGTTTTACATGATTGAATTCATAGAATCCAAATCAAATAGCTTATAATTTTAGAAAGAGGGGAGAGGAAAAAGGAAGTAGCAAGGAAGAGAGGGAGGGAAGAAAATTTGGAATTCAAAATTTTGTAAAAATGAATGCTAAAAATTGTCTTTACATACAATTGGGAAAAATATATTTTTTTAAATCAAGTATTTTCCAGATGGCCAGGGAGGGTGGAACTCACCCTTGCACTGCACTGGTACTTGCAGTGAAAAGCATACTTACGTCAGGCAGCATAAGCTTTCTTATTACATTTTCTCATTATTAAATCAGATACTTTCTTTTCTCTGGGCCTCAGTTTCTCTTCCATAAAATGAATGATCTCTCAAGTCATTTCTAATTTTTATACCCTATGCCTCTATGGTTTGAACAATTTTTATGATTGGCCAAGTATTTGGATTTCAATGGAGTTCCTATAATCTCCTCATGATGGAAAAGATTCTCAAATGTTTTCAGAATTTTCCTTTTCTTTGACTTAGGTAAGCATATTTCTATAAGCCAGTTTGTTTTCTGGAAGAGGGAAAAGAAGCAGAAACCACAGGATTTCTAAAATGATCTGCCTCAAGAAGAAACAACCTATTCTTCAAGTTCTAAATGTCTGGTCTAGGCTTTGTTCAAAAGGATTTCTTTTTCAATAAATAGACAAAAAGCTTCACAAGTGGTATTCATGCATTGCCAAGACTCATTTTGTTCTTAATAACACTCTGTAAACTTCAAAGCACTCTGCGAATATGAGTTATTAGTATTAATACTAATATCAGGATCATCAATGAATATCATCATTCAATCAGCACTTTTAAACATCTGTTGTAGGACAGGCATTATGTTAGGCTCTGAAAATATTCAGCACTCATTAGCTGGTCTCATTGGTGTAGAAGTTCCCTTGAATGATTCAGATGGCAAAACATTCTACACCCACCCAAATTGTGTGAACTTTGTCCATTTCCTCTCAACTTCATCACAAAGTTTTAACCCAACATGGCTAAAAATTTCCTTGATTTCTCTTGCTATCTTAAGGGTCCAAGTGGAAGCTTCTGCCTATCCACCTATGATTCAACATGCGACTAGCCCATCTTGTCTTCATATCAGACAATTCCTTGATATCTGTTATTCCTGTTCTTTGGAGTGCTGGATGCAAAAAGAATAGAGCACTGGACCTGGAGTCAGGAAGAATTGAGGGACGATATCTATGAACTTTCTAAAGCTAAGCAAGTCATTTAATTTCTGTCTGTCTCAATTTCCTCAGCTGTATAAAATGATAATAATAATAGTAGCTAACTCTTAGGGATGCTATGAGGACTAAATGAGATAACATATGTAAGGCACTTAATGTAGCACCTAGCCATAATCACTTAACAAGTATTTGTTTCCTTCCTTCTTCATCGATTGTTACAGCCTACTCATGCCTCTCCATTTCTGTGGGCTATTCATTTTTCATCCTTCAAAATTACGTGGTAAAGTGCTGCAGTGGGTAAGCATCAGCCTTAGAGTCAGGGGTACCTGAGTTCAAATCTAGCCTCAGATACTTATTAGCTGTGTGGCCCTGGGCAAATCACTGAACTCCAGTCGTCTGAAAAGAAAATCGTATGCTATGTCTTTCTGCCATACAATAATATACAAACATTGATAATTTGGTCTTAAATTAATAAAACTTTGCTTTCATGAGAAGTTTGGGGTCAGTAAAGAAGTGTAGTCATTTCTTGGAGGCAATTCAGCACACTGTTTTTCTCCTGTTCAACTCTGATCTCAATTTATTTTCCATCTGTATGATTTGTTCCAGATATATCTACAAATGAAAAAGCTCTGTAAGTTGTCAGTCCAAATAAACACTTAAATACAGGCAATAGATCTTCATCCATTTGGTTTTTCCTTGTGGATGGTCAGGTAAAACTCCTTTAATGGTTACATATCTCTTTCAAGAGACCCTGAAATGTTCCAGAGCTTTATATAATTAACAAGATGGCACCTGCAAATAGAAGCATCTGGAAGGTCTCACTATCCACAGGAAAACTTTTTTGACCTGAATTCTGTATTGGATCTTTCCCCATTGTTTTACAAGAATATTCCTCCTTATTTTATGTCTTATCTGATGATGAAAATCAAAGAACTGGATTGTTTTTTATTCTAGGAATTTTATTCAGTTTTGGTCTGTATATTGAAGACATCTTATTGGAAAAACATGCAGAAAAAATATTTTATTCCATCAAACCAAATATTCTTTCATAATCAACAAACAATAGACACAACGAGATCTTATGTCCTATCGTGATACATTAAAATAAAACAAGATCATATATCCCACTGGAGAAGCAAAACAGCCCCTGACCTTCAAGAGCTTTTGATATATTTTTTATTGAGAATCACAGATTTTAAAGCTGGAAGTGAATGTGGAGGCTCTTCAATCCAATCCCTTCATTTTCTAGAAGGAAACTGAGTCTGTACAAATTTCAATGAAGTGTCCAAAGCCATACAAGGAGTAAAAAATCAGAGATGGGGTTCAGATTGGATAAACTGACCATTGTTTTTGTTTCTTGGTGAGCTTTCATAAGGAATTATAATCTAGTTAAAAGAGTTTTAAAAGTGAAGTATTGGGGGGTGGTTTTGCTTATTTTTAATATTATAATCTTATTGCAACACAATAGCATCCCTGAAAGGTAGCCAGGGCAAATACTATTCCATATATTTTACAGGCTAGGAACCTAAGGATCAAAAAATTAAGTTATTTGCTTGGGATCAAAGGGAGAGTTAGAAGGCCTAACTAAAATCTATACTAACTAGATCTAGATATAATCTAAGATTCACAGACCTAACTTTACTAACACTTTTCAGTTCACTGTTCTTTTTCAATTCTAGATTTTTTTAATCTAAGAGAGGAGAAAAGTAGGGGGAGGGAAAGGGAGAGGCAGAGGGAGAAGTGTTGGGGAAAGGGGAGAAGAAGGGGAAAAGGGGAGAAGGAGAGGGAAACAGAGAGACAGACAGAGAGAAAGAGAGATACACAGAGAAAGACAGAAACCAAAGGATACACAGAGAGACATGGAGAAGGACAAACACAGAGAGCAAATAGAAACATCATAGAGAAAGAAAGGTGGGAAAGAAAACAAAAAGAAAGCAAAGGAAGGAAGGAGGGAGAGAGAAGGAAGGAAGGAAGGAAGGAAGGAAGGAAGGAAGGAAGGAAGGAAGGAAGGAAGGAAGGAAGGAAGGAAGGAAGGAAGGAAGGAAGGAAGGAAGGAAGGAAGGAAGGAAGGAAGGAAGGAAGGAAGGAAGGAAGGAAGGAAGGAAGGAAGGAAGGAAGGAAGGAAGGAAGAAGGAAGGAAGACAGTTCCCTAAAAGCGAAAGAAAAGGAAGGAATTTAGGGATTTTTTTTTTAAACAAATGGCTCCATTAATGTATTTGTCAAAGTATTTTCATCCAATGAAGCCAAACAATAGAGAATTCCAAAAGAATCCAAAGCCTTTTGCTGAGTCTGGTCAGAGGAATTGTTGGAAGCCCGGGCAGAAAAGAGGAATCTTGAACCCTTGAGCCACGCCCTCTTCTTTTCTCTGCCAGAAATCTCTCAGTCTTTCCCAGAGACAGGAAACAAGATGCTCTCAGTCTCATTATACAGTCAGAGCTTCTCCCTTGGGGACACAACTTCCTCCTCCAACACTGTAAGGACAGAGAATTTCTCCCATGGCTTATAATCAACCCTGAGCTTGCCATGGAAGATTGCTATGGTGATTTTATGATATCTCAGTGCTCCGTGGAACTATCCTGCAAAGCTAGATGTGAAATGAAGGCTACAAAAAGTTGCTGTTCTTCATTACAAGTTGTTTTACATAAGAGTTCTAGTGGGCCACAGAAGGAAATCTTCCCTGGAGTAAACAATGCTTTGAAAATGTTAATCAAAGTACCTCCAAAATCTTACCAAAGAATCCCTAATTAAAATGTAAACTGATTTAATTAAAAGAAATTATATCTTCAATTTTAATTCATACTAAAGTATTAAATGACATTCCAACCGATGGGTTTCTGGTAACCAATGAAAAAGATTGAATATCATTGCTTCCAATGGGCTGACATCAACTATATATACTTCTGGGGATCTGGGAGATTTGATTCAACAATTCAATTTAATGCAACAAGCATTTATTAAATGCCTACTATGTGCAAGACACCAGAGACACAAAACCAAAGTAAAAATGGTCTTTTGTCTTCAAGAAAATTCCTTTTGGGGAGGCAAAGGAAATATAATGATAGAAACCATTTGGGGTAGATATGATTTTATTAGCATTTCATCTCAAATGTGTATTCTGGCTTTGAAGGAAAGAAAACCTGAATAAAATCCCTTGGGAAATCCTAAACAACTGTCCTAGAAGGAAAGCTAAGTGTAGGAAGGAAATGAGACATACTTGGGAGTTGTAACTGGAGACAAAAGATCTGGGACCCAAGTCTGCCACATAACCAGGAAACCAGTCAGAGAACACCTCTGAGCCTCAGTTTTCTCATATGTAAAATCAAGAAGTTAGACTAAATGACCTCTAAGTTTCTTTCCAGCTGCACTATTCCATGATTATGGGAATCAATTCTGAAAACAAACTGGCTATGAATTTAGAATTGATGGATCTGGATTCAAGTTCTACTCTTTCCATTTAATTCTTTTGTGACCATGGCAATCTCTCTTAAACTCTTCTGAGCCTTTATTCTCAAGTCAGTTGTCCTATTCAGATTCATGGAACAAAACAAAATTACAAAATTCGATTTAGCACACCCTACCCTTAAATTTAGACTAGATCCAAAGTACACTGACCAGAGGTTTCCTCTTAGCCAAGTAATTTCAAAAACACATCTCATGTTTCAAGACTGTAACATGACTTCCTTGAAATTCTACTTTCATAATATCTATTTCTCTCCATATGGACTTGGACATGCCATAAGCTACTTGCATAGAGACAAAGGGGAGGGAATATTTCTGGGGCAGGTCTTATATTCAGATTTCTGGTTTGGTCTGATTTTTAAAAAATTTACGTAATGGTCTTCAATATTTTTTAACTGGATGGTTGAATTGAATTTTCTATCTCATCAGAATCACAGACAGGTTTTTAAGACTGCAAAGAACATTAATGATTGAATAGTCTCATCCCTTTTGTTTTATAAACAAGAGAAACTAGGGGGAGAAAGATAAGTGACTTTTTAAAGTTCAACTCCTTGCTAACTAGCAGTTACAAGTTGAAAGTCAGATCCTCTAATTCTAAATCCAGTTTTATTCCTATGTCGATGCTTCTCTGTCTGCTAGTTGAATTTGTGAGAATAACTAAAAATAATAATAATAAAGAAACAAATATTGAGCACCCCACAATGGGCAGAATTCGGATCCAAAGGGCCCCAGACAGGAACCTGAAGTATGGAGTCTGGACAATAGAAGGGCAAAGGAGGGGAACCACCTATCGTCCCTCTGGTTTTCTAGCCAGAGGTTAGAGGCTGTGCCCTTCTGGCTGCCTCGCCATTGATGTCGCCTCTGACATGGGTTTGGCTTTTCCCTTCTTTTTAGCACAAGCTGTCCCCGTTCCTTTGGAAGGTGGGAGCCATGCACCCTCCTGCTGGCAGCTCCTACTTCTTTCATTCCCAGTCATTGGTCTAATTTTTTTTTCTTCTCAGAGACCTGTAAAGGGCGGAGGAAAGCTCCACATATTTTCCATCCCTGTTATATACAGTAGCTTGTTTTATGACTTTGTTTTAAAAACTATTGGCTTAGGGTGCAATAACACAGATGTCTTTGCCTCACAAGAGAACCATGAATTTCCACTTCTCTCTTCTCTGTGACAGCTCCATTACCATCCGTGGTTATTCTCTTCTTTGGCCCTGAAACAAGAAAAAAAAAAATGGTTCTTTTCTCCTACAATCTCCTCTTAAAATAGGATAAGAGGATCGATAGAATCTGGTATCCAGTCTCCCCTAGTAGGTCCCCCCTTATATAAGTGACCATCTCTGTAGGAGCCATGACTGCCAGTGGCCTCCTGGTAGCTCAATGTCTCTTCCCCACAGGAGTGATAAAGCTATCACTGGAAAAATACGCCTTTTCCCCCTCGCATGCGCACAACAGACATTTAAGTAAGTGGAGGCAGCACACCACAACTGAGAAAACTTTGTTGGTTGTCTTACTAAATCTTCACCTACATGACCCAGGTTTGACAACTTCTTAACACTCTCAGAAAATAGTGAATGCCGTGTAAAGAGCTCAGAGCTCCATCAGCTTCTCTTGAAAATATCTTAATTCAGATTGGATTGGGGGAGGGGGGAAAAGGGGGGGATTACAGACACATCGTTGCAATGTTGGCGTTGTGCAGAGAAGTCATCTTGTCTTGTGTTTTTGTGGAGAATTCTCCCTTTTCTGTAACATGTCAGATTGTCATGGTGCAGTGTCGGGATGTTTAAAATGGTAAGGTGTGAGTTTAATTAGCATGGAACCAATTTCTTGCTCTCTAATAATAACACCTTGAATTTATATATCACCCTCCCTCCAAGAAGCTTAAAGCATGAAGAATGAATTTTCTCATTTCGCTTCACCACACACCAAAGGAACAGGTAGGGATTCTCATCTATAGATGGGGAAACTAAGGCACAAAGAGTCCAAGGTTCTCTAACCATAACCTAACAAAAAAAGGGGGGGGGACTAGAAACAGGGAGCAGACCTCTAAATTCCTCATTTAAGCTGTTTATCTTGGATTTTCCTGCCACTTCCTAGATGGTCTACCTTGTGCTAGAAAATAAACTCAAGGAAAATTTGTCTCTATTGCCTCCCACCAGTTTGCCCTAACAGCATCCACACTGGTCCTAATAATTCTCCAGCTGACAAAGAAGGGATGGAGCTCATAAGAAAGGATGCTTTACAAAAGGGCCGTCCTGATCTGCACCTCAGGCATGCAATCAGTGATTGCACAGTGAATGAATGAATGCATATAACCAAAAAGCTAAATAGTAGGTAGTAAGTTTCCATCTCATCTCTACTTAGCCAGTCAACAAGCATTTATTAAACCCTTACTCTGAACCAGGCACACTTTCGGTCATATAGTCTCTCCAGAAGTATTGAATAAAGTTTACTGCTGCCTTCCTGGAAATAAGGAGTAGCTAGAATGGGATGGGATTCCTGATAGTCCTGACTGTTCCGAGGGGGTCTTGCACAGAGCCCCAACACAATCTATAACACTAAGCTAGTTGCTGAGCTGCTGCTCTCTGCAGTAATTGTGTGTCTGTATATTTGGTCCCACTTGCTGACTTTGATGAAGTTTTTCCATACTTGTAAGCAAGTACCTTTCACCAGGATGAGGATTAACCGGGGCTATTAGGGCTCGTCAAGAACAGATTCTTCCTCTTCCTTCATTTGAAATGTTTTCTTCCTGGGGATTATGAGTTAATGCATCTGGAACAGCATTTACTCCTCCAGGTTTGTGGTTTCTCTGAAAGCCATATTCCAGGAATCATACACGTGCCATCTGGCGACGGTTCCTGTTGGATCTGGGTTTGCCATTAAACATTGCAAAGAATACTGGCCATTTATCACGGTGAATCTGGCACCTTCTAAATATGGGGAGAAATGATCAGTTCTTCAAATGGGAACTAAATGGAGCTGGGGTGCACCTCGATGACTTAGCTCTGGGTTCTTTCACAAAATTAGAAAATATTAGGCTTTTTGATAAGAACAGTTTACTGCTCTAAAAATATTGTTCCATCTTTCCTGGTAAATAATTGGGGGTGGGAAGAGGCAAGAGCCTAAGAAATGTTCCTTTGAAGTCTAATAACAGAATCAGAATTTTAGGCTGTAAAGAACTTTTCATGTCTTCTGGTTCAATCTCCCTCCTATTTCTAGGTGAGAAAACTGAGTCTTGGAGAAGTCAAATGATCTGATCAAAGTCACAGAAGTAATACATGGCAAGGCCAGAATTTGAACTCAAGTCCTTTAAATTTGTGTTTAGCTCTCTTTTGATATCGCATGATGATTAATTTAAATATGACTTTTACCAAGAGTTCTTTGGTGACAGGCATTTGGAACTCATGAGAGAGGGTGCTTTACACAGGAATCCCTCTGATGGCCAAAGTGTGACAAATCTATGTTGGAGATTAAGTATTTGGTATGGTGACATCAATTAAAAGCATTGTTCTTAAATTTTTATAGATAAATATATAGGATGTATAACATGTAAATATATAATATTTTAATAATATATGATATATAATATATAACATAATATTAAATAAAATATAATTTTTTATTTATTATCAAGGTGTGTTTAGGTGGTTGTGTCTATAATGATGCTTAATTTCTAGTACACTTTTATTTGTTGAATTTTCAAGAACATTTCAGGGGCTTTTTTATATTATGGGGACTTGTCATCTGCTAATTTATAAAGGCTGGAAAGCTTCTGGTGTAAAATTGAGGTATCCAGAAGATGATATTTTTTTTCCACTTTTAGTGCAGAGATTCTTATTCTTGAATATTGGACCTTGTCTTTGTTAGTATATAAAGATAGATAAATAAGTAGATAACTTTTTTCACATAATTAATTTACCTTTTAATCCTCTATATTTTATTTTAGGCATTTAAAAGCATTATGTTGAAAAAATAGATTGATTGGGTATTACCCAAAGATGTCCATGTGCAAAAAAAAAAAAAGGATTCATAACCCCAGTAATAGGGGTATGTTGTTTCCATCATTCTATTGTATAATGCACATCAGTTAACAGATGTGCTCTTTAAGGATAACTTTTTTTAGTTTCTGGTGGCAAAGACCTAAATCTGAATCACTATCATGAACCTGTCCATTTTCACAAACAAATCCACATGACTCATTTATTGTATACTGCTTTGGTGACATGGATTGGTTGAGTCTGTGGGGACATAGAACACAGAGCATCTTCTGATTTCACTCTCAGATCTTAGTCTTTCTATTGGCCCAGCCAGAGATAAACCAATTTAGCTACATTTGACAAATACAATGACATATACTTGTCAGCTTTTACAGGAAAATAATGTCTGCTTTTTCCTAAAAATATTTCTACAAAATTTTAACCTGTTTATTAGGTGCTGTGAAAATACCTACCAACTGTCTTTCTGTTCTTTGATGAGAGAGTGTTAATGCTTCTATAGCTGCCTTGGTGATAGGAACCGGTCATGGACATGTTTAGTTAACATTGTACACATATTTGTTTGGACATCTACATCAATTGTCTTCCACTTTATTATGCTGAAAGTATACATTAAGAATATCACACAGGTGTTAATTTCTACAAATATTTCCTTCCCATTAAGCTTTGAATTCAGGTCACCACTAAATCTCTTAATATAGATAACATCAGCTTTCACCTTGATTGTTTAGGCTCCATTCCTGTCATTTAGAGGAAATCAACATATTTGTGCAAATTACCTTTATCCACTGGTTCAAGTTAACCTCCAGATCAAAGCATCCTATTTCCATTCTTTCTTAGTGAAAAAGTAAAACATTTCCACTTTCTAGTCTGAATAACATTTTATATATTGCACAAAGTTTCTACAAGATAAAACCAAATCAAATTAATAAGCATTTATTAAGTACCCATTATTTGCCAGGCACTTTGCTAAGCAATGAAAAGCAAAATTGTTTAATGTTTTTCCTTTAGTGGAAATACATAATTTGATGTCACTTAAGAATACCAAGTGACTAATGTGATGTTTTGTCTTAAATACTATAGCATTTCAGGTCTCCTTAGGAAAAATAATCATAGATTCTGGCCTAGATAGAACATAGTGAGCTTAAAATGTCTTCATGGAAACTACCAAGTTTTATATAAATTTCTTAACCCTGTTATATTAGTAGTGCATTTTAATTATGATCTTTGAGTCTTTTATATATTTTTCACACAGGACATTAGTGAGGAACTGAGTCAAAGGCTTTGTGAGAATCAGTAAAGGCAATATAAATGTTAGTGCTTTTGAGTGGGTTGTTCAATGATTACTGAATCAATAATGAATTTCTTTTTACATTCCTAGAATTTGGAGCAAACCCTTTTCTCTCCTTAGTCTATATATTGTTTTCTATTTCATTTGGTGACCTCATTAGCTCTCATGGGTTCAATTATCATCTCTGTGCATATGATTCCTAGATTTGCATATTCATTCTCTCTCCTGGGCTCTAGTCTTACATCATGAACTTCCTACTGGACATTTTGACTTTCTTATAGGCATTGAAAATTAAATATCCCTAAAGCACAATTCATTATCTTTATTTTCAAATTTATCCTTCTTTCAAACTTTCCTGTAACTATAATGGACACCACTATTCTTCACTCTCTCCAATTCACAGCCTCAATACTCGCTTTAATGCCTCATTCTCATTTATCCACTTTTTTGACAAAAGTTGTTCTTTATCTCTCCTTAGTAACCCACACACCTACCACATTAGTTTTGGTCCTCGTCATTCTCTCCTAGACTACTAAAACAGCCTTCCATTTAGTTTTTTCCTACCTCGAGACCCTCCCATTCCAATCCCTCTCCACCAGACCCTGGTAGTTATCTATACTATATATACTTGTTTGTAAGAATACATATGTAAATATATACATACAATAAATGCTATGTAAGCATTAATTGAGTTCTTGCTGTATACTAAGCACTGTACCAAAGACTAGAGATTCACAAACAAAGCTGATTCATTTTCTGTTTTCAAGGAGCTTATATTCTAACAACAAAGCAACATGGTCTTTGTTATTTATTCCTATTATATGTTTGGCACACTTAATGTTGCTTGCTGGATGGATTTTAATAGCTAATTTTGATAGCTAATAATTATCTTTCTTGATCCTCATAACAATCCTGGGAGATAGATTTTTATCCCTATTTGATAGTTAAGGAAACTGAAGCAATCAGGGTTAAGTGACTTGCTCAGGATCACACAGATTCCAGACCCAGTGCTGTAACCAGTAGGTAACCAAGATGCATCTCTTTCTAAGAATTCACAACTTTTGGAGTGATCAAAGGCATATTATTATTATTATTATCTAGAATTATGATGTTAGCATTATGGGGAATTCCCCCAATATAGATGAGTTACTCAACACTGAGGAGATAAGTGTCTCATGGCCACACAGTATATTTCAAAGAATGGATCTGAACTCAGTTCATCCCGACTCCCAAGATTGGTTATCTATTTATTTTACCATGCTGCTTTTGCACAGCTGTCACCACCACCACCATCACCAATGAATTCTAAGACTAGGCAGAATTTAACACCTTTTTCATAAGAGATCCCTTCAAGTATGTGATAATACTGCCCTACCTTACCCTTAATCTGTTCTTTTATTCTGCGAGCTAAATATTCCAAGTACTTTTATATAACATGGTCTCCAGCTTTCTCATTTGATTCTCTAAATATTTTTGTGATCTTAAATAAATCTCTTCCCCTTTCTGAGTTTCAATTTCCTTATCTGTAAACTAAGGATTTGGATTAGATCATCTCTGAGATCTCCTTCAGTTATAAATCTAGTATATGAGCTTGTGATGTAGCAAACATGTGCATGTACATATACATGCACACATATACCCACCTCACTTTGAGATTTCTTGAAACTCCAGGAAAGTAATAGCATCATGTCCATGGCCCTTCCTTGATCACCTTGTGCTGACTCTGTGAATATTATTGGTAGGGAGTGAAAGCCTTAGGTGAAAGAATACACATGCTGTGCATTAGGGAATAGCAGAACAGAGCCTCCAACAAGGAGAATTGGTTTTATTATTCCAGTCCAAAGGATTGATGGTGGAAGCAAACCTATGTTTTCACTTTCCTGTTTGTGGTTGGAAAGCTCTGCTTTAGGGAGAAACCTCAAAACATCACCAAGTGACATCATCCTTCAAAAGGGATCATCGGAGAATGCTGAGGGCTGGAGCCAGTCAGAAGAACTGACTTCATCCCTTATTCACTGTGACCTGGTACAGTCAATTCCCTTCTCTAGGACTCAGTTTTCTTGTCTGGAAAATTAGACTGGTAGCGAACAAGATAAAGTACCACAAATGAATGTGATTTACTCCATTCTCAGATTTAATGTAGAAACAGAGAGTATTTGGTCTCAATTTCTTCCTCCTTCAACTCTTCCAGACACACAGATTTTCCAGAAGGAGTTCTTGAAGTGACCTTGGAGAGCATGTGCTCAGAGCAACCTCATAATAAAGATGAAGAATTGGAGGCCCAAAAGATGATAATTGAATCCCCCAACATCACAGAAGATATAAATGGCAAAGATGGGGTTCAAATACCAGATCTTCCAACTCCAAAGACAAGGAAAGTAACATGTTCTTGTTTTCAGGTCCCTTTTCTTGCCTGTCCACAAGGATAGGATGGTGAATGGATGGGGAAAGATGAAAAGCCTCTCAGAGTGAGAGTAAAAGGGCTAGTTAGCTGCTGAACTCAAACAATGTGGGTGGCCAGCCTGGGTCTTTCTAGCTAATGAGCATTTGTTTTGGTTTCTGCATGTGTCTGTTTTTGCCATACAGATTATGCTTTCAGCCTAACCCAAGTTTGTTGGAAATGGGACTCCATCCCATTCTGGTTCACTTTATTTCAGCCTTAGAAATAGCTTCTCACTTACTCACTGGCTATTGCCGGGAGATTCAGTAGAGTAGCAGAAGAAAGAATGCAATAACCTTTCAGTGAGAGCTCCATCATAAAGGGTGAGGGTCATTACAGAGACATATACTGTCCAGTAGCATCTCTGGAGTCCCCAGCTGTGTCCAACCATGGACAAACATCTGGATGGATCTGAAAAGAATGGAACTCACAAAGACCAAATATTCAGCTGTTTCAGATCTGCATTTGGGTGTGGTAGGGATTCAGGCCCTTCCCAGGATTGCTTTGCAGAAGCAATTAAACACTGACTACAGTTCTTGTTATCATCAAGATGCAGCCCAAAGCTACCATGGGCCTGTAGGTGGAAAGCATGAATAGAAAATCTGGCCCCTAGAGTCAAAAAATGATGAGCTGCCCCTAGGTCATCTGTGTAAAGACTGCCTGTTTGGAGAGTCCTAGGAGAGATTTCTGGGTATTAGGGCACGTGGCAAGGGATGCTGTTACTTGGGAAGATGAAGACCTGTTTTGGCAATGGCATTTCAGACTCTCCACCACTGCCACCCTGCCTGATGCTCACTTCTTAATCACTAATTCCAGGTCTCTACAAGGGAACTAATTCCATAACATATAATGTATAAATAATTTTTTTAATTAGGACTTGACAGAATAATTGTAAAGTTGATATTTTACTTACAAACCCTTTTCTTAGAGTCTACAAAGTGACAGCAAAGGCAAACTTTTGCTGCAGCAAAAATTTTACAAGATGTAGCATTATTAAGAAGGAGCAAACCATATTGGGCGTAATTAAATTCTCTCCGGATGTATCTGACTTCCTTTTCTGAATAAGGTTTCCAAGTCTAAACATGGATGTGTCAGAGGCTTGAGCAAGATCTCAAGATGCTTGATGAGTTTACTTTTCACCATATGCATTGGCAAAGTCAACAGCAACTCTTATGATTAGTCACCGTCCAGTGACACTAGGATGCCTCTTGTTTGGATAGGAAATGATATAAAAACAATTATGGCAGTTCAGGGCTTTGGAATTTGGGGAAATAGATTTATAGTATAACAGTTTCCTAAAAAGAAAAGGCATTCCGTGAGGTTGTTGATTTATTATATAAGCCAAAGGCGTAGAGGAAATACCTGGATAGCTCAAGATCCCAAACCCACTTTAACAATAAATATCTAGGAAATTTATTCAAATTAGCAAAAAAAAAAAAAAAAAAAAAAAAAAAAGCAAAAAACAAAAAACAACTTAGGGTTTATAGTTTGGTTTGAGTAGCTTTAATTTATGTAAAGTAATAATCTAAAAGAACTCCCCGAGGAGAAAACTTACTAATTCATTGATTTAAGGTATGAAAAGAAAGATATTGTCAAAATGCTTTGGATGGATCAAGCTGGATAAAATTGCTTCAATTCTTTAGGCATTGTCTATCCTGAGACCAAGTGATACATAAGATGTATTCATAAGATTATTAATCTGGAGTAGAAGAGCCTCCAGGGCTACTCTGCTCCCATTTTACAGATGAGGAAACTGAGGCCCAGAAAAAATGACTTGCTCAAGGTCACATAAATATATGTCAGAGGCAGAATTGAATCCGTGTTTTCTTACTTCAAAGCCAGTACTGTTTTTAATTATGCTTCCCCCCCCCCTCAGTGCTGCTTTGGGCCTTCACATTGATCTCTGTAGTTTCACATTTCTCATTCTAAAGAGCTACAACTACGACAGCTGCTTTCCCTCCCTCTCCAAACTCCTGTTATATTTACTTGATCATCATCAACAACATTATCATCAATATCACCATCATTATCACCATCTTTGCTAGCATTTATTTATTTAGCCTTTTAAGGTTAGAAAAGTGCTTTACATATTCTCTCATTTGATCTCCACAACAACTCCTGGAAGTCCTATTATTCCTGTTTCAAAGCTGAGAAGGCTCAATGATTTGGCTAGAGTCACACAGCTAAGCAGTACCTAAAGTGAGATTTGAACTCCTAACTCCAAATCCCTTTGTCTACCCCGACTTAAATCATTCATTCCTCCAATCTGCCTTCTTCATTATAGTAAGAGGATGAACTTTGACTCTTCACCTAGATGGGGAGCTCTCTGGTAGGTGGACTCTGTCCTTCTCTCTTATCCCACTCTGGACCTAGCACAGTGCTGGGTGCTGGGTAAGAGCACAACAAAGACTTTTTGATTCAGTGAATTAAATAACATATTTACTCTTTTAGTTCTTTAAGACTCCCATCAGCAAATAGAAAATTACCCTGATGGTTGTTTCCATATGATTTCTTATCTAACAGTTGTTTTGATGCCATATGACCATGACCATCCATCCATGAGTTAACCTCAAGCTCACCATTGGTCACAGTGGCAAGTAAGTCCCCTGGAGAGGTGGTGGGTCCACATTCCTGACTGAGGTATTGAAAACTCATCAAAGAAGGACTTGTTCACTTTACCCAGGGATAATCTAATTATGCTCAATTGTTTTTCTCTTTCTTAATAGGTTCCATCTTGGAAGAAAATTTGCCTTTTCTGCCACTTGGTAGACTCTAAGACATCACCTCCCTTGAAATTCAGTCTGAGTTTTTCCTTATTAGTTATATTGGAATTATATTATCACTATATTGCTAATTGCATTAATAGATTGGAATATTTTGATCTTTTTAGTCTGTAAAGACAATGAATTTTGGAGGTAGGAGCCAGGTTTATAAAATTATCAACTAGGGTACATCAGCTACATGGTATAGTGAATAGAGCAGGAGTCAGGAGAACAGGGGTTCAAATCCAGGTATTTACTAGCCATATGACCTCAGAAAAGTTACTTAACTACTATTGTCTCCCCCCCTTTAAAAAGTGATTATGGACTTATTTATTTCCCAGAATCCTAGAACCAGGGAACCTCTAGAAGCTTGAAAGAGAAGTCAGAGGTAAACGGTGGGGAAGGTAGTCAGGAAAGGCTTCTAGGAAGATGACATTCATATATAGTGGTTTGCACTTTGCAAAATACTTTCACATTCATTGTCCCATTTAATCTTCCTAAAGTACATCCGTGACAGGCAGGACAAGTATGACTCTTTCTTGTTTACAGATGAGGAAACTAAAAGCTCAGTAAAGTGACTTGCTCCGAGGTCTGGAGAAGGAAAGGTCCTCAGAGCAGGTCTCAGCCTAACCTTCTCATTTTATTGCTGAGGGAGACTAAATGTCACACAAGGTTACATGAATAATGATAATTTTGGGGGAGATTTGAAGCCAGGTATTCCAATTCCAAATTAAGGCTCTTTCTATTGGTCCAAGATGATCAAGCTAGTAAATGGAATTTAAACTAAAGTCCCTTGACTCCAAACACCAGTATAGGGAGAACACACTTCCTGTGATTACCATTTTATACAAGCTAAAACTTGAAAATTGGATTACAGAACCTATGAGCTTGGCACTAAAGACTTGGAGAAAACTTAGTATTTGGGGGAATGAGAGATTGACAATGCATTTTTAAAGGTGACAAGGCAACATGGAATCCTGGATTCCAAAATTAGAGGATATGGGTGCAAAAAATGCTGCTCTTGTTACTCCCCATCTATAAGACTTTGAACAAACCATTTAATATCTCTGAGCTTCTACAGTTTTCTCATCTGTGAAGTGGGAGAATCAAGCTAGATAGCCTATGAGGATTCTTCCAAAGGGACCTCAAATTTAACATATGCGAAATAGAACTAATTATGTTCCCCCTCTCAAATCCCACTCCTCTTCTGATCTATCTTATTAAAGCCTAGAGCATTATCATATTTCCAGTCCCCCAGTAGTACCCTGTCTCACCATAGCACTCACATAACCCACATCCTAGTTCAGGTCCTCATCACTTCTCACTTGGATTATTACAATAGTATTATATTTGGTCTCTTTACCTGACTCTCCTTCTCATTCCAAACCATCTTCCTCCCAGCCAGAAAAGTGATTTTCCTAAGGTACAGGTTTGACTATATCACTCCTTCCCTATCCAATAAACTCCAGTGGCTCATTACTTCTGGAATTCATTGTAACCCTCCCTTTTGTTCCAAAGTCAGAATAAAGGTTCAAAGGTCCAGAGTCTGACCCTAAATAATAACTCATGTTTTTACATATTTCCAAAGCAACTTTCCCTGTGCTCATTTGGCTGGTTAGATCTTCCAGTGATACCTAACAATGTCATGTGTATTCCAAAGTTTTGTGAAATGTACTGTTGGACACATACCCAAATATTGCAAGGAGGTGGATAAAATTAGAGAGAGAGAAGGAGGAAGGAAGGAAGGAAGGAAGGAAGGAAGGAAGGAAGGAAGGAAGGAAGGAAGGAAGGAAGGAAGGAAGGAAGGAAGGAAGGAAGGAAGGAAGGAAGGAAGGAAGAAAGAAAGAAAGAAAGAAAGAAAGAAAGAAAGAAAGAAAGAAAGAAAGAAAGAAAGAAAGAAAGAAAGAAAGAAAGAAAGAAAGAAAGAAAGAAAGATTCCAGTTCTGAGTGTAAGTTTAAAAATGTAACTAAAAGCCTTCATCAAAGTTTAAAGAGCTTCTGGCGCTTTTAGCATTTCCTTATTCTGATTTATTGACAATGACACACCTAGCAACAATCTTTTCTTCCAAGGCAGGGAAGTAATGGACTCGGTGTGGGGGGAAAGGGAGAAGAGAGAGAAAGAGAGGAACAGAGGGAGGGAGAGAAAGGGGGGAGAGAGAGAGAGAGAGAGAGAGAGAGAGAGAGAGAGAGAGAGAGAGAGAGAGAGAGAGAGAGGGAAAACAAGAAGGTGCTGTTCATGGGAGAGAGGCCCTGATTACAGCCCACTAATTTGTTATGCACTCCGGCAAATCAGCGGTGATTCATATGACAAATAAGGAGAAAAAATTAACAGCTGTCATGTTGTGATGTGTTAATTTCCTGACAGTCTCTGCACTGCAGCCAATTACTGATTTAAGGGCAGGGAGAGAGGGCCCTGTTCGAGCTTCTAATTAGGCTTCTTCAAGACTAAAAGGATAAAAGGAAAAAATAAGAGCAAGAGAATGAAGCAGGTAGCTGGGCTCCCATAAAGCACACATGCTTTAAAAGCTCCAGTTAAATAGCTTTAAGCTTAAGTGTGTTTAAGATAAGAATTTAGAAACATTTATTCACTTTTATCCATGACCCGGTGGTTTAGGCTTTTGTGGAGTAATTGGGAGATGAGCAAGGCCCATGGCTCCCTTTGCCCTCCTTCTGCTAGAGTCCAGCCTCTTGGATGTAATCTACTAATAATACCTTTGTTTAGTAATGTCAACAACCATTCATCTTGGGCTGCGGATGGAAGGGGAGCAGGACTCCGGGAGACTCCCCAGTGGCTCCTCAGTCCCCTCCACAGGGAGGCCTGGGCTTGAGACAAGTGGAACAGGTCTGAAGTGGGGAGAGTGGGTGGAGGCAAGATGGAAAAGGGCTATGATGTAGTCACTGGGCTCCCCCACAGCCTGTCCCCTGCCATGGCCATGTTTGCACCAAAGAGAAGCTGGGGTAGGTGGACCACATGAAACGTGGCCAAGGGGCAGCGCTGAGATGGCATCTGGGTCTCCTCAGGGACGGGGCGTTAGCTGGCTGACTGGCTTGTGCCCCAGGTAGAATAGGTGGGAACACATGACTTGGATTGGTATCCCCAGTGGTCCAATGACAGGCTTATTTGTAGGCCCATGGTCTACACTATAGAACCCGTATTTTTCCTGGGAAGGACATGCAGCGCCTGGTGCCTAGTGCTTAATCCCAAGCCATGAGGCAACTTGAGCAAGATTAAATGCCATATGTAATTCATATCCAGTAAATATTTGCTGTTCCACAACCCATTGGTCCTCTCTTCGCTTGTTATAAAATATAAGTCCGTCTGCTTAGTTGTAAAGCCCTTCACAACGTGGCTTCAACCTCCTTTTCCAGCTTCATTGTGTGTTACTTTGCCTCTTACACTCTATAATCCAGACACATTGGCCTAATTACTGTTCCCTTTGTATACTTCATCTCCCTGTCCCCCAAGTCTGTGACGCCCTCATTCCTCATCCCCATCACAGGAAATTCTTCCCTGCCCCAACATGTAGTTCAGCCATCCCCCTTTCCATGAAGCCTGTCCTGTTGCCTCTCTAATGATTCCCCCTTACCCACACTGCCTTAGACTTATCTGAATTTATTATTTTATATGGAACATATAGCTATGCATATGCACTACTGTGGCATCCCGGAAGGGAGAGGAGAGGGAAAGATGAAAGGAGAGGGGTTTTTCATTCCTTACATAAGTGCTTGTTGATTGATTGAGCCTTCTGAGAGACAAAGAGGAGTAGGGCATCCTTGCCCTCACAAAACTTATAGTCTACGTAGACCTTAAAGTTTTACAAAACTGTCCTCACAAATTAGTAACAATTAACAGCATTTGTATTTTATAGATAAGGAGGAACCCACAGCTCATATAAAAGGATTAAGTAGTTTGCCAACTATCATGAATAGTAAATGATGGAGGGAAGATTGGAACCCAGATCTCCAGAGTTCAAGTCTAATTCTTTCTATATTGCACCAATCTGCCTCTGTATGTGTCTACAAACTCTCTCCCAAAAGGTAAGAATTAATTACTATATAAGAGTGAAGGGCCGGGTGCAAGTAAAGAACTGTGGGATTCATGGAGGCTGAGCTCCCTTCTTGCTGGAAGTAAAATGTCTAACTCTTTCCCAGGGAGAACAAATGGCTGTGGGGGATATTCAAGTCATACAATAGAAATCAAAGGTCAGGAAGAGTCACAAAATCTGAGAGTTGGAAGGGATGCCCGGGTTCAGCTTGTCCCTCCTCTTTCTAAGTATGAAAACCATGAAAGTCCCCACAGTAAGGGATCTGATCTTGAACTTTTTTTATGTGTCCCAGATAAACTGGTGAAAACAAAGACCTCTTCTCAGAATATTTTTTTCTAAATTCATAGAATAAAATATGTAAAATTACAAGAAGAATTAAAATTCATTGAACTATTCATCAAAAAATTCATAGAAATTAAGAATCTCTGCTCTGTCACACCTCCAATAAATGATGATCCAAATACCACTTGAAATCTAAAGTAAAGGACTCCTTACCTTCCAAGATAGTCAGTTCCTCTTTTGGAAAGCTATAATCATTGGGAAATAGGAAGTAAGAAAATCTCTTACATCAAGCCAACATTCAGTTCTCTGAATTCAATCTGTACCCTTGTATGGATGGACTCATCCTCCAACGCTGAGCAAAATCATCTAAGATGATATTGTCTATTACTAAAAACTTCAAGAGAAATTGATTCCACTCTAATGCCCCTTTCCTTTGGGATTGTGGATGTCTCTAAATATCCCCAGCTTTCAGTTAAGGGGCAGCATGATGTGGAGGTTAAAGTATTAGACTTAAATTCAGGAAGGCCTGGATTCTTATGTCAACAGATACTTATTGGCTGCCAAGGAGATGTTCCTAAAGTGTCACCCTATTGTTCAGTGAGCTCCAGTGTTATCTCCAACATCAAATATAAACTTTTCTGAATGATCCTCAAGCTCTTCACATTATGACCCCTTCCAAGCTTTCTGGCCCTCTCATATCTTACTCCTCTCATGTGTTGTACAGTTCTGCATGCAGGCCTTCCCGCAGCTCCTCAAACAGCACCCTCCACATCCTTGACTCCTTTGTATTGGCCTCCCCCATACCTGGAATACTGTTCTCTCACTTCCACATCTCAGTCTACTGGTACTTTCAAAAGTTGACTCAAATATCATCTTCTGTGCCAGGCCTTTCCTGGCCTCCTGAGCTGCTAGAGCCTCTCCCTTTCATATTACCTTTCATTTATAAAATATATTTATGCAATATATATAGGCATTTATATGATATATACCCATAGAAATATAAACACATGTGTATATATGCTCCTTATCTGGTTGTGTATGTCTCCTCCGCTAGAATGTAAGCTTCATGAGGATAGAGACTAGCCATGAGACCCTGGGCAAGCCATTTATTTCTATGGGCCTCCTTTTCCTTATCTGTAAAATGGGAGCTTAGAGATTGATGAACTCAATTTATCTCTTAATTTATTAGTCTCCCATTTCAAATAGCTATTGGTTAAAATTTTAATGAAACTTCATTTTAATGAAATCATTTTTAAAAGAAGCATTCCCTCACCTTTGGATAAAAGTTTACTGCTCACATTGGAAAAATGTAGGGCTTTCCCCACATCTTGTTTGTATTGAGGTTTTTTTTTTCTTGTGCAGAGTTGACAAAGACCAACTGAGCCAGTTCTCTTTCCTATAGACAAGGTGCTTTTTTGCACCAATAGCTTCCTTGCTTTATTGTTTTTTATGTATTCATAGATATTTTTTAGCATTCCCTGATGCTTGTGCAAAAGGCAAATTACTTGATATTTTTGAAGGGAAGAAAGACCTTTACTATAGTATTTCTTGTGTTTGCATTACTCTTTCTGGTACCAGAAAGAAAATGTTGTTCTCTACTGGACATAGTTGACAGTGGGCAATTGAGGGTCTTCAAGATATTTCTGTTTATGGAATGCATATCACAAGTGTGGCCAGGAAGGATACAAACTTTATGCTTAAGAAGGCCGTGACTCTGGGATCATTGATAGAAGTCACGTTTATGAGGGGCTATGTTCAATGGAACCTGGCAGACTTGGCTAAAACTATGTTGATTATTTTGTTTCTAAGGCTAATCTCTCCTTGATAGCCATGTGCCTGAGTTAATAAGTCACCAAGCAATTATTAAGCACCTGCTGTCTTTCAGGAATGGCATTAGATGGAAAGAATACAAAGACAAAGAGAGTTGAAGTATACCTTGAAGTATATTACATTTATAAGTGTGTGTGTGTGTGTGTGTGTGTGTGTGTGTGTGTGTGTGTGTGTATCTTTACAGATACTGATACATTAAGGAAATACAAACTAAATATAAATTAATTTGGGGAATTATCTAGACATGTAGGAAACTCTTTGAGGTGAGCATTGAAACAAACTAGGAATTCTAAAAGGTAAAGGGACTATATTCCAGGAATGGAATGCAGCCTGAGCAAATACATGGAGATAATAGTCCAGATCTATGTATCATTAATACAATCACATTTGTGCACTAGGACACTGCACCTCCTCCTGGGAAGTTGCCTCTCCTTTAGGGCCTTCATTAATAGGCAGGCAGTATCAGTTTATTTCATTTGGAGTCACTGTAGGTTAAGTCATGAGATGAGAATGTTACAACATTGATTTTGTTGGTGACTGCAACCCTAAACTTGAAGGGATGGATAAAAGGTAATTCACTCTGTAAGCTTTACTCAATCCTGACCCATTATCAATTTAGTTGAAATATGTCAGCACAGTGAGATATTGAGCATATTATCTTTTTTTGAGGGTTAGCTGAGTAAATAAAACACATACATTTACCTATCTAAGTGCTGTCCAAGCTAACTTATGATTTATTGATCTACATAGTGCCCTTCATCTGTATCAAGATGTTCTACACCATAGTATTACAAACCAGCAAGATGTTGGACATGCCCTAGAAATGCAGCCACTTCTTGGGTGGAAAGTGTCTTCCTGTAAACACACATTTCACAAGTGCCTTACCCAACTGAGATCTAAAGGCCTTCAAGAGGACCTAAGAGGTCTTAAAGAGGTAGGTGAGAATGAACAGCAGGGATGATCTATTGTTTGCAATACCTATGGAAAGAGTGACCAGGTAATTATGATTGTGAGCTAGACAGAGAAGTTACCTTTGATGTAGAAGTGGCTGAATCAAGACAGAGACACAAAAAGTCAAAAACATCTACTAAATAGTTAAAAGTGAGCAGGGAGGCTTGCTAAGTTTATTTAGGATGTAAAGAACATGTTTCCCCTCATCTCCAGTATTGTGGACTTTGGTTCTTGAGTTTGTTTTTTGAAGATGGTGGTGATGAAGTTGTTGGTAATAATGATGACCTGATGTAGTTCATTTTCATAGTGGTTCCTTTAAGGTTGTGTCATCTTTCTGTTCCTGTTAAGGGGTAGATTCCAAAGGTTATTCTAATGCTTTTGAGAAACCCAAAGAAATGCTCTCTCCTCTGTTCCATTTTTCTCTTTTACTTTGCTTGTTCCCCTTCTTCCTTCTTCCCTCTTTTTAAATTTCCCTTTTTCTTCTTTCATTTTCCTTTTCCCCTCTACTCATTTATCTTTTCTCTTTCCCCATTTCTTTTCCTTCTTTTCCTTTCAGAATATTTCCCTCTTCCCTTTGCCCTTCTCCCTCCCATTTTCTTTTCCTTCTTTCTCTCTGTCTCTTCCTCCCTCACATCCCTCTTCACCCTAACAATTTTGTCAGGTACCTTCCTTGTGTCCTTCATCTCTTTTTTCAACTTCCTTTTATGTATCTTCACCCATTAAAATGTAAACTGTTTCCTTTTGGTTTGTGTTTGGATAGCAGCAACTACGTTGAGCAGTGGATAGAGTATTGAGCCTAGCCAGACACTTACCAGCTATGGTCAAGTTTCTTAACATCTGTCTATCTTATTTTCCCTATTTGCAAAATAGGAATAATAATAGCTTCTACCTCCCAAAATTCTTGTGAAAATGCAGTGAGAAAATAGTTATAAAGTGTTTCAATTTTTAAAATTTAGTATGCTATATAAGTGCTAGTTATTATTTAGTAATGATGATGACAGTCTACTGCACTTTGCATAGTGTACCTAATATAGTATAGTATAGTATAGTATAGTATAGTATAGTATAGTATAGTATAGTACAGTATAGGTACCGATACAGCATGGTGCCTAGTAAACACTTAATAAATGCTTATTGCCTGCCTGCCTGCCTGCTTCTTCTCTTTCTTTACTTCTCTTCTTGAGTCTGATTTTCTTACCCCTGCTGCCTGTCATTGCGATGGTAATCCAAAAGGAAGATGATCAGACCCTCACGTAAAAATTGTCCAGAAAATTTCCTGTTTTCTCCCCTTCTCTTTGCCCCAAAAGATACACTCTTCATTACTGTACATTTTTTCAGATACTACCTGACTTTCCTTTTTGTCCAGAGAGCAGAGCAAAGCTTGCCCCGAAGCCATGGTTTTATTATTTGCATTGGTAGGATGTGCCAGGTTCTGCGTTTGGGGACTCCATTCATCGTGTTGGCTTTTGCCTTGCCATTGTTAGCAATTCCATCTGAAGAATCTCAAGGTACCTTTTTCTTCTACCAATTTTATCTTTCCTCCCTTTGCTGGTCCACATGATTTTTTCTCTAGTGTTTTGAACAGACTTGAGTAGAGCATGGCTGTTATATTAAAGAGTCATAATTTCTGCATGTACATGGCCTTATCAGAGCTATTTTCGTAAGCCCTGCCAGTTGTTATCTATCCCAGCAGCTCAGGGAATCCTTTTTGTGAGTGGCGTGGAGCTCAGATGAAAGGTTCTGGGAGTACAAAGCATTTGTTTAGGAGTGATAGAGAGATGTATCAAGTCATCAAGAATCCTGAAAATGTGACCTGTGAGATGATAGCAACTTTAAAACACATGGGTCAAATTTAGGGGCCTTAACTCCCTATTCCTCTCTACCAAGAAAGGAATAATTTTAAGCAGTGTGAGTGACTGAATCCTTATTTCACAAGATCTTTTTATATTTTTACATATCTAAAGTTTATTAAGACTTTTTATTCAGTAAATGTTTCCAGAGTGTCCTAGGAGTAAGAATAATGTCTGATAGGATTTTCATTTTACAGATGGAGAACTTGAGGTATGAGGTGATAAGGCTAGCTTGTCTAAGTCACAGATTTCCTCAGGTTTCAGTTAATCCTTGAGTATGCTAAACTATATCACTGAATGTTTATCCAAGCTTCCTATATACCGAGGCCTAGGAAATGGGTGGCTCCTAGTCATTTGCTTACTTTTTTGTTATCTTCTGTTTATCTGATCCAGCTCAAGGTACTGGTGAACCTGTAGGGAAGGGAGAGAATAAGAGAAATAGGAATCAGTGTAGATATCCAGGGTAAAAATCCATCTTATTCCTTACAAAGCCCTGTCTGACAAAACCAAATCACTACTAGATAATGACAGATTTTCTACTTTCCAAAATGAACTTTGACCTTTCTTTCCTTACAGAAATACAGGTTTGGGCAGGTTCATTATAGATTTAAATATGGAGACTTCAGAGACCATCAAGTTCAACTTCCCTCACTCTACACATGTGGGAACCAAAACCCAAAGAAGCAATGTTATTTTGCCAAGATTACAGAAGTTCTAAGTGACCGAGACAGGATTTGAAACCTTGTCCTTTTTTTTCTAAGACTCTGACCTATAGCCTGGATAGATAGTTGATTAATACAATTGTACAGACACCTCCTTTTATATTAAAAGGCATACCTGAAATTTAAATGTAGAAGAAACCTCTAATCTGTGTAATTTAACTTTCTTATTTTATAAGGAAAATGAAATTTTCAAAGCCAAGTGGCTTGCCCAAAGTGACACAGGATTATAATACAATAAATGTGTTTTTCAGTCATATCTGATTCTTCATGACCCCAGTTGGGGCTCTCTGGGTAGATACTGGAGTGCTTTGTCATGTCTTTTCTTTCTCTGGTTCATTTATAGACAAGGAAACTGAGGTCAACAGAGTTAAGTGACTTGCTCAGCATCTGGAAAGTGCCTAAGGCCAAATTTGAACTCAGGAAGTTCTTGCTGATTCCAAGCCTGATGTCTTATCCCCTATGCTATAACCTAGCTATTATAGGATACAGAGCTGGGGATTGGCCCCAATCTGATTAATCCAGATTGTTTAGGCAAGAAAAAAAAAATCAGTCCTGATCATGTTTTGGTGACAAGCACTGAAGCCCTGCATTTAAGTCAGGCCTTGCCTTAAGCAAGTCACTTTATTTTCTCTGGATCTCAGTTATCTCCTCTATAAAAATGGACACAAAAGCTCTTTCCCAGAATGCTCACAGGATCAGAAATTTAAAGCTTCACAGGAATTTAAAGGTCATTAAACCCAACCCCCTTGTTTTACGTAGCTCCAAAAAATGACTTGCCCAGAGTCACACAGCTAACAGGTATTAAAGGTGCGGATTTGAACCCAGTCCTTCTTGACCCTGAGTCAGATTTCTTTCCTTTATACCGTACCATCCTCTTACAAAGGTTCAGTGAGATGGTAGAGATAAAGCCTTCAAAAAGTACTGTTCAAATGAAAGGTGTAATTATTTCCTGTGAGACTTTCAGAACGCACTGCCTAAATTAACCGGATTATTGTGACCAGTTCTCCCTCCCCTTGCCTTTGTGCTGCCCAGACACAGCCTGTAACCAGTCTGCTGTCAAGAACGTGGCGCGTGCTACCTCCACCAACTGCCCCCAAGGGAGTCTTTCCAGTGACAGGAGCTGAGCTCTTCTTCTCTGGTGGGCAGACACAGCAGCAGAGCACTCAAGGTGCTGGCCGGGCCTCTGCTTTCTCCCGTCACCTCTCCTTCTCACCTCTTCACAAGCACTTGGGTGGCAGTGTGGGTTTTATATTTTTATTTTTAATGCAATGGAGAAAATAATTCACACGCTTATAATAAAACACGACAAGCTAAGCATAACAAGTAAATACAATACAAACTACATCTCAAGCCTCAGAGGTAAAAGAAAATAACCAGTTTTGGTTGCTTTTTATCTATTATGAAGAATGTCAGACATTTGACAATTCAGTATTTAATAAAAAATACTATAATTTGTGCTTAAGAGATAGAAATAGATATCACATTTATTTCATTTCTATCCAAGGAGACAGTATTGGGAGTATCTTAAAGGAATTAGGAAATACAAAGTGAGAGTCTTGATGGGTCTGGGACAGCCTGGGCCTGAGGCTCTGTCACTGTGGAGCAGAGCACTTGGATGATCAATCACTCAATTTACTAGCATTTTGTTAACACTGACTATGTATATACTCAGCTGGGAGCCCAATACCCTAGAGGACAAAAAGAAGCTTAAAATACCATTCTTGCCATCAAGGAGCTCACAGTCTATATGGGAAGGAGAGAAAAATGAAATGGATAATTAGATACTAAATTGTGTAGTCTAAACCATATTGTTGCAGAGGTTCGGAAGATGGGTATCCATGAGGCGGAGATGGTCATGAGTGGCTTCCTGGAGGAGTGGCACTAGGAGCGGGCTTTAAAAGGGGGATATGATTTCCCAAATTTGCCTGTACCAGAGAACAGGGAAAGGAAGAAGCCTGGCATCAGTGCTGAGAAGGGGAGGGAGAGCAGGTGTGCACAGAGAAGCAGTGGGAAATAAGGTTGAGAGGAGAATGGGTTAGGGTGGGGAGAACCTTGAATTTCAGGTGCAAGAGTTCTGACTTCATACAGCAGGAAAAAGGGAGCTGGCTATTATAAAGTTCCTAGTAAAAGATGATGGGGATGGGAGGACTTTTCTCCCTTCCTAGTTGGTGTGGTAAAGTGAGAAGAAAGAATGAATACTCTGCACTTAAAAGATGTGAGCTCACCAATCTACAACTGAGCCCAAAGGGCCACAAAACTGTGCATGCCCTTTGACCCAGCAGTGCCATTATTGGGCCTGGATCCCAAGGAAATCATAAAAGAGGAGAAAGGACCCACATGTGCAAAAATGTTTGTAGCAGTTTTTTTGTGGTAGCAATGAATTGCAAAAGGAGTAAGTGCCCATCAGTTGGGGAATGGCTGAATAAATTGTGGTATATGAAGGTAATGGAATATTATTGTTGAATAAGAAATGATGAACAAACTGATTTTAGAAAGTTCTGGAAAGATTTACATGAACTGATACTGAGAAAAACAAGCAGAATCAGGAATACATTGTACACACTAACAGCAAGAATGTGCGATGATCAATATAAAAGGCTTGGTTCTTCTCAGTGGTTCAGTGATCCAAAGCAATCCCAGTAGATTTTGGACAGAAAATGCCATCTGCATCTAGAGAAAGAACTAAGGAGACTGAATGTAAATCAACACATGCTGTGTTCACTTCTTTTTTTTTTTTTTTCTCCCATGTTTTTTCCCATTTGCTCTGATTTTTCTTTCCCAACATAATTCATAAAACAATGTATATTTTTAAAAAGCAAAAAAAAATGTGAGCTCATAATGACATTTCCCATCTATGAAATTGAAGGAAAATGACAGGAGTCTCTGAGTGTCAGTTTCTTCATCTGTCAAATTAGGAAGTTGGATTCCAATAAATTTAGGGCTCAGTTCTTACTCTAAATCTATTATCTGTGATGTTTTTGTCTTATTGGAAGCAGATATATAGATTTTCCAAATACAGTTATTTTTGAACTTTTCGCTATTTAACAAGGTGTTTTTGTCCTAGAGAGATGCAATGTACTTGTGCTTTGCCTCAATATAGACACAAGAGTTTAGAATAAATTAGATAAAGCATTTATTCATCACTCATTATATTTTAAACTATAATTACATGGTGAAAGACAGATGGTCTCTGTCTTCAAGGACCTTACATTCTAGTAGGAGAAAATAGCACATAAAAGAAAGCTGAGCGAGGAGGTTTCTGTGGCAAGAGTAAAGTGGAAAGTAGTTCAAAGAACCAGGACTGAGCTGGGTTTAGAGATCAGTGGGTCATCAATTAGCATTTATTAAACACCTGTTATGTGCCAGGCATTGTGCTCCTCTCTGGGGATACAAGAAAGACAACACACAGTCCCTGTTCTCAAGGACCTGACAGCTCTTAAACAACTCTGTTCAAACAAACCACCTACAAAATAAATTGGGGACAATTTTGGAGAGAACGCACTAAGATTATGAAGATTTGGGAAAGTATTTTTGTAGAACGTAGGGTTTTAGCTGAGAATTAAAGAAAACCAGATAAGTTAAAAGGCAGAGAAAGAAGGAAAGTGTTCCAGAAATGGAGGATAGATAGTGAAAATGTGCAGAGAAGGGGAATGGAGTGTCTTACAAGAGGAAGAGCAAAGAAGTCAGTATAACTACATCACAGAGGAAGGGAATAAAGGCACTGGAAAGGTACAAAGGGGCGAGCTTATGCAGAGCTAGTGTGAGTACATCCCCAAATTATTGTACCAAAGAGGAATTCACCAATTGGAGGAAGAGGCTACCAGAATCACAATGTCTTCCAGTTTGTGGATGGATGTAGGAAAGTAGCCCTTGGAACTGGAGGCTGTCAGGTTAAAGATGAGCATGACCGGCAGGGGTACTTTCTCAAATGGAGGTTGGAAGAAAAAACTCAACAATCAGAGGAAGAGACCACAAAAGGAGAGACATTGCCAATATTAGAAAGCCTTTGGAGCACGAGTGAAAAAGTAGCATTTTCTCTGGCTGGTCCCCCTTGCCTAGATAGTCCTTTCTCTTCTCTCCTCTGACCACTGACCTTCTTGACTCTCTGTAATTCCTAACTAAAATTCCACTTTCCATAGGAAGCTATCCCCAATCCTTCTTAATTCTAGTGTTTTCCCTCTGTTAATTATTTCCTATTTGTGCTATATCTTACTTGCTCTGCACACACACACACATATAATACACACACACACACATACATATTCATGTTGTCTCTCCCATTAGATTCTAAACCTTTGAGTTTTTGTCTTTGCCTCTTTTTTGTATGTTGAAATAAATTTTTTTTCATTTGGCCTTTTACCCTGATTAATGATAATGAGGCAAAATTCAGGACAAAGAGAATTAAAAATTTTTTGTTATAAGTATGTCAAGGTAGCAACATATTTATCATTGATCACTAAATATCAGCAAAGACTTCAAGATGAAGATGGCTTTTATAGGTAACTTTAAGACAATCCAGATAAGTCCAATTCAGCAAAAGAGATTGGGCCCTTGCATCTTAGTTCCTTGCCAAAGTAGCAAGAACATATAATTTGTGGGTAGGGGAACAAAGGCCACAAGATAATCTGGCTATGTGATCAGTATCAAGGGACTGGGTAATACCTCCCCCAACACTGATTGATAAGCAAGGCTGGGAACACTGGAATACTGAATCAGCATATCTTTCTATAATGTCTTCAGCATTTAGCACAATGTTTGGCACAGAATAGATGCTTAGTAAGTGTTGCTTGATTGAGGTAATTCCAAGCTATGTCAACAATCTGAGCCTTATTCTACTGGACCAATTAGGTTTCCATGATGATTTCATTGATTTTTAGGAAAAACAAACAAATTTTAAAAAACTAACCTATATGTGGAGCTGCTGTTGCTCTACTACAAATCAGAATTTGCTTTTCTAGGGGCAGAGCTATTTTATGTTTGGTAAACAACATGTAATATGGATAGCAGGAAATCTTCTCGTTTTTATTTGGTATTGTGGGACTCATTCATTTATTCTGCAAGGTACAATTAAGACTCATCCTACAAAGATATTGTTGATACAGCAGAGAGGAAGAATAAGTTATGACTTACATCATCTCCCACTACAATAAAATTGACCAGTTGATCGATTATTGACATTTGCTTCCATGGTAACACAGCTCCAGTCCTGCCCATAGAGAGCTTCCCTATCCAGGGATTTTTATACCTCTCAGGAATCAGACTTACAGTCTGAATAGATAATATGGTAGATAATACCTTATAGATCATAGTTCTAGAGCTGGAGGCAACCTCAGAGACCTTTAAAGCTAACTCCCTCATTTTACAAAAGAATGGAGACTCAGAAAGTTAAGTGACATCCAAGGATCAATTTGAATCCAAATCCTCTGAGTCAGGCAAACTTTATGCAAAAAAGCTTTTCACTGATTGCAGATTAAGAGCTGGAAGGGACTTTCAATCCTCTCATTTTCCAGATGAGAAATCCAAGGTTTAGAAAGTTGACTTGCACTCACAAAAACTGATGGAAACTACAGTCTTGAGTTTTGGATTCCAATGATCTTTCTATATACTTCCTGAAAAGTTATTTATGTTCACATATCTAAGTTTCATAAATTGAATTCCATATTACATATACTGGATCAGCTTGCTATTCCAACAAACATTTTGGTATCTCCTTTTGCAAAGCAAAGAAGTATTTTATAATGTGAATTATCTTCTTCTCATTTTTTGGTTTGGTGAGTTTGTATTTTCTAACAACGGATTTTCTTGAATTGAAGCTTGCCTATATAGTTTAACTATAATATTGGTGTGTCTGGATCTTAGAAAGCCATTCCATGTAATTCATTAGTTTGCACTAGTTTGGGCTCCAAAATTGCAACAGTTGTCATAGTTTTTGGTCTCAGAACCTTTTATACTATTAAAAATGATGATTCCCTTTAGTCACCAAGGATATTTTGTTTATGTGGCTTATAATTAGATATATTTACTATGTTAGAAATTAAAACATCTTAGGATGATTATGAAGAAAATTTTGATCTCATGTTCCCATTGGATCCCAGATCACACTTTGACAATCATTGCTCTATTAAATAGAACATTCATAGAAGGAGTCATTGGAACTAGAAAACCAAAAGATTAGCTAATAATTCTCATCTTTAATGTATGACAAATAACCCAACTCTGACTTTTAGCAGCTGTGTGACCCTGGACTAATCATAAAATGAGGTGTATGTATAAAACTTATATCCATTCTGATGTTGTTTTAGCTGTTTAACTGTTTAGCTAAACTGTTTCAGCCTCATTTCCTTATCAATAATACAGGAATAATAATATCTGCAGGATTTATCTCTCAGGGTTATTATGAAGCTTCATTGATGCAATGTATATGAAGAGAGCATTTGACAAATTTTAATGTTCTATGTGAATGTCATTTATTATTGCTTTTTAGCAAAACTATCCAGGTGGCTGGATGAATTTTCTTAGTAAGGAAGACTTTAGTTATAATCCTGTTGCTGGTTCTTAGTAGCTATGTGACCCTGGACAAGTCTTAGCTTTAATTTCCCTATTGAAAAACAGGCATAATAACAGTACCTACCTTGCAGGGTTTTGTGAGAATCAAAATGAGAACATATGAAAAATGCCATCTAAACACTATTTCATCATCATCTTCATTTTTATTAAAATGTCTTTTCCCAAAATATGAGCTATCAGTCGCCACATGGAAAAAATTATCTAAATCACTAATAATTAGAGAAATTATGATTAAAATAGCTTTAAAGTTTATACCTATCAGATTGACAAAGGTGGGAGAAAGAAAAATGATCTGTTGAAGAGGCTGCAGGAAAACTGGAACAAACTGTTTATCCCCTTTCATACATACTGCTACTAGGTCTATAACCCAAAAAGATAAAAGAGGAAAAAGTCCTAAATATGCAAAAATGTAGCAGCTTTTTTGTGGTGACAAAGAATTGGAAACAGAGAGGATCAATTGGCAAATGACTGAGCAAATGGTGGTATATGAATGCTATGTGTTGTAAGGAATGATGAAAGGTATGGTTTCAAAGAAATCTGGGAAGATGTGTATAAACGGAGACAGTTCACTGCGGAGAACCAGTAGAATGATTCACATAATAAGAAAAATATTGTGAAGACAATTTTGAATTAGGAACTAGGTCAGTGTAATGACCAATAACAAATCCAAGGACTCTTGATTAAACACCATGAATGTCCTTTCCTTCAGAGAGAGAGAGAGAGAGAGACAATGGACTCAAGAATCAGATTGAGGTATATGTCTTTTTGGACATGGCTAATGCTACATTTTATTTTTATTTTTATTTTTTATTTTTTTTTTTTGCTTAACTACACATGCTTGTAAGTGGGTTTTGTTCTTCTTGCTTTCTAAATGGGGGGTTGTGGGGGAGATAATTTGGAGCTAAAATGAAATTTGATTTTAAAAAAAAGAAAAAAATAATTCTATTCCCACTAGAGGCATCCTGGGTTAGTTAATAGAGAACTAGATATTAATTCTGAGGACCTGGATTATATCTTGGTGATGGGTAGTTTTTTGCAGGTCTTCCCCATTTTACACTAATTGGGAGGAGGGGTTAGATTAAATGCTAGTAATTAAACAAATATTTATTAATTAAGTATGTGCTAGGAATGCAAAGATAAGACAAAGCTGTCCTTATCCTCAAGAAACCCGGGAAGAAGGTACCAATTCTACACAGATAAGTGGATGCAGCATAATTTGATGGAGAAGTAAGCACTAATTTCTAGGGAGATCAGGAAAATTTTAAGTTTTATTCTACCTCTATATCCTAATGTCCTATGACAAGTCCTGCCTATCCCCCTCTTGTTTTTGTTATTTTTCCTTGATTCTCTTGTCCTTCATTCTCAAAGAGGAGCATGACGTCATGACATCATCTTCCTGATGTCATGCTCCTCTTTGAGATGATGTCATGACTTGCAAGTGAATTGGATTTGGATAAGGAAGTGCTGTCTCTTGGAAAGCCCCAACTTCATTTCAACTCTGAAAATATTTTATTCTCCATCTGAATTGCCTAGAACCCCAAAGCCCCCATGAAACTCTACCTTAATCCCCTGGGAAACCTGACCCAGTAAGATTCAGCTCAGGTTCCTCTTCTGAACCTTCCCTGATCTATCATACTTTTAAACCTTCAAATACTTTCAAATGCTTAAAAATTATTTTGACATCCATACCTCCAAACTTTCATTCCTCCAGATTAAACATCCCCAATTCCTTCCATTAATAAATTGTATGGCACAAACTCAAGACTCTTCGGGACCATGTTTGCTCATTAGCTTATCAAAATATTTCCTAAAAACACTGAGTCCCTAGATGTAGTCTGACCAGATTAGAATTCAGCAAAACTGTTACCTGTCAAATTCTGGGCATTGTGCATCCTTCAGTGAAACTTTCTTGGGTGGAATATCATACCATTGACTCATTGAGTTTGTAGTCCAAATATCCTCCCCCAGATATTTTTCAAAAGAATTGATACCTAGCCACACCTCCCCCATCCTGTGAAGCTGATTATTTTTGAAACCAATATGAAATTCCATCTTGAAAAACAACAGGGAGTAGAGAATAGAGAGCTGGCCTTGGAATTAGAATGACTTGAATTCAAGGCTCACCTTTGACTTATATTGGCTATGTGAAGCTGGCCAAGTGACAACATGTACCTCCTCAGAACAGTTCTCTAAGACCACAAATTACAAAGATGGCATCTGTCTGCATTTAGAAAAAGTTCCTCACTGGAGATCCCTAGAACAATGCAATCTCATGTCAGGTAATAAGATGATGAGGAGGAGGAAGAGAAGGAGGAGGAGGATGACAATAAATTTGGTCAGATTTTTAATATATCAGGATCCTTTTAAATTTTGACTATGTAGTTTGTAAATTATCCTTTCTAGCTTTGTGTTTTCTTCATATTTGATAAGCATAAGCATGATATCTTTGTCTTTATCCAAGTTAATGATAAAAATATTTTACAGTTCAAGCTCAGGAACATATTTCTGAAGAATTCCACTGGAGACTTCTTTCCAAATAAACGTTGAACCTGCTCTGGGTCTGGTGATTCCACCAGTACCATATCTACCTAATTATATTATTCCATAGTCCACATCTCTCCACCTTTTACACAAAAATACCATAAAAGTTTTTTTTTTGTCAAATACAGGTAAACTCTGTCTATAACATCCCTATGGTCCACTAGTCTAATAATTCTATCAAAAAAGGGAAATTAGATTGGTCTGGCATAGCCTCTTTTTGATGGAAAGCATGGTTTTTATTAGGACTTCTTTTTCTAAATGTTCACTAAGCATTCTTTTAATAATAGAGTCTAGAATTTAAAAATAAACTAGAATTAAGTTAAGTTCATCTCACCAGAAATTCACAAATTCCACTTTTAAAAAAAAAATTAGGCCATTTTTCCTTCTCTAATCATGTACTATCTCTCTTGCCTTCCATAATCTCTCACAATTCACTGACAGTAGCTCAGCAATCATACCTGCCATTTCTTGTTGGATCCTAAAGTATAGCTCATTTGAGTCAGATGACTTTACCTAAATATGACAGATAGACTTTTTTTACTATTCCATATAATATGTCAAGAATATTCTTTTGAATATTTTCCTTATTGTTTTCCTTCTTTTCAAAATTTTTCCTCCTTGGAAGACTTAAAAGAAATAAAATGAGAAATGAACAATCATGCTACATTTATCACCATTAGTTACTATCATATCTTTTTTTTTTTTTCCCCCAGTAGCTCAAGTAAGCAGATTCAATGTGTTTTGGAAGGAAGTCTCCAGTGGAATTCCTCAGAAATCTATTCCTAGCCCTAAGCTGTTAAACATATTAATCACTAACTTGGATAAAGACAAAGATATCATGCTTCTCAAATATGAATGTCCTTGGTTTTAATTTTTCCTAGTAGAGTTTTTTTTTGTTTGTTTGTTTGTTTGTTTCCCCTTTTATATCCTTATATTCCTTCAACAGTCTTAGCTCCTATTCAGCATTAAGGTTCCTGACACTATTGTTATGGGACCATTCTGCCTTTTTGCATCTTTCTTCTATTAATTATTCCTACTTCAATCTCTGTGTGTCTTTTCAAAATCTTAGTTGGTGAGTTTCCTATGCATCCACATCTATCACTCTATAAAACTCATTTTTTTCCTTCATCAAAATTCTTTCTTTTTGTGTCTTCAGACCTTTCACTCTGGGGCTGACCACCAGACTTTATTCCACAAGATCCTACTTATCCTTTTTCTGAACCCTTTGAAATCGATCTTCTAAGACCTAGAATTCCTCCTTCCTTTCCTCTATCACAAATGTTAAGGGGGAGTTCTGACTTTCTTCCCTCCCCTCTTAGTTCCCATCATTTCTACTTCTACAACCAATTCCTCCTTTTGGAAGACAATCAGATCATACTCTTGTGGATTACTGTACTCTATTCCTTGTCCACTTTTCTCTTTCCATCCTAACCTTCAGCAGAAAGTTCAGGATGTCCTGGGGCTTTTTACATTTAGAATGTATAATATGTTTGGAGAGGAAAGCTAATTGGAATTTTAGACTTAATAATGCCTGGAAAAAGAAGTAATATAGGAGTAAAGGGTCTTATCCTCTGCTCTTATGATTCTATCAATTGGGCCATTTCTTCCTTTGCTACTTTCTTTGGTGGCGCACTGGATAGAATGTTGGACTTGGATTTGGGAAGACCTGAGTTCAAACTCTGCCTCAGACACTTCCTAGCTGTGCAACCCTGGATATACTTAACTTGTGTCAGTCTCAGTTTCTTCATCTGTAAAATGGGGGTGATAATAGCACCTACCTTATAGGATGTTATGTGAAGATTAAATGAGACAATGTATGTAAGTTTTTCATCCTCCTAAAAGTGATGTATAAATGCTGTTGCTGTGGTGCTGGTTGTTTCAGTAGGAGGAGGGCTAAGGCCATTAAAAGACAATTTGTGACTCCGTGTTCTATAGAGACAGGCTGACCTGCTACAGGGGCTCTGGCCTGTAAGTAGGACTGAAATGATGCTTCTGAAAATCCCAGTTTCCCAAGGCCACGTTCTGTCCCAGGCAGTCTCACAGCACTGCCAGAACAGTTAATAGTCCCAGCACCTGGATGAGGATCCCAGCATGGTCCCTCCTCTTCTCTCTATTTTACTTCCTAGCCCTGGTGAATAAATTAATCCCCTAATACATAATTAACTGGAAGTTGAAAGGTGAAGTCTAACTTAACCAATTTACTGTTCTGGAGCCAGTTTAGTTTGGATCATGTGATTTTAATTCTTTCTGTGTGACCAGGTGACGGAGGAGGGGGAAAGAGGGGAAAAAGGAAAATGCACAGATTAATTTCATTCCTTAACCTTCCTAATGCATCTGCTTGCTTGCATCGGGCTGCAGACAGCAGATCATCACATGATTTATGGTACTGACCGCTGCCTGCATCTCTCAGGCTAATGACACATACACTAAAGTCATTGATTTGTATGAGTAGCCTCCACTCTTCATTTATCACAATTTAATGTAAGAGTTTGCAATGCAGAAAAAAAAAAATTTCACATGGGGAACATGGGCCCACAGGCCTTGCTGCTAACCAGTTATGAATCATTTGCTGCCTTTTAATATATAGACTGTTCTATTCTGGAAAATGCCCTATAAGGTCATATTCCTCCCTGGAACATCATGACAATTAAAGCCCCCAAAGTAGCTATTTGAAGATGCATATGGAGTGTGACCCCCTCGCACCTTGGTTAGCTCACTCCCTCTTGTAATGCACACTATTGATTTGCTTCTGAACTCTCTGGGACCCTTCATAAACTGCAGCCTGTGTTCCTGAAGGCTAGAAGGGCAGCCTTAGAATTTTCCAGGAAAGCACAGCTGTGGCCCTATAAACTATATGGAGGGGATTAGCAGAGGACCAGGAGTAAAAGAGAGTAGTGGGTAGAAAAGCAGAACTCTTAGGATCAAAAATCAAGGACTTAGTGCCAGAAGGGAATTTGGAGGTCATTTAGTCCAAAATTCTCATTTTACAGATGAGTAAACTGAGTCTCAAGTTTGAGTGACTTGCCTGAGGTCACATAGATGAAAAGTGGTAAAGACTGTATGTAATACTGGAGAAAGGGCAATGGGTTTAGAGTCAAAAGGTCTTGAATATTTGACTGTAAATCAAATTGATTTGGGGCAATTAATCCCTTAATCTCATTAAAGCTGTTTCCTTCCCTGTTAGGTAAAGGGATTAGGAGATAAGGAAATTTAGTGGATTGAAGAAGGTAATTTAGAGCACAGGTTCTCAACAATCATTCCACAGAAACTTTAAAAAAATGCCTCAAATAAAGCAGTGAACAGGAAAGAAATATGGAAAGAAGTTGCCACAAGATAACTCTTAAAAAGAAGAAAAAATCTGAAGACCATCTCATCAACCTATCATTCTTTGTACTCTAATTTGTGGACTGTTGCCCTCTATTCCTTAGAACAGCTTCAGTTTTAGGCATCTAGTTTTGAAATGAGCCACTCTCAAGTCAAGTCAAAATATCATTCATGCTTAAGAGGAAGGAGAGGAGAGGGTCAAAGAGAATTATAGAAGAGTAAGTACACCAGATGTATAGAACTGGTTGCAACAATTCAGCTCTATTCAGGAGAATTAGGAACCAGAAAGGTTTGAGACAAAAAAAAAAAATTAAACAAAAAACTAGAAACAATATATTTGCAAAAATATTTTGAGTTTCTTCTTAGCAGGGCCCATGGATGTTTCCAAATCTTTTGCAACTAGTTCTCAGTCATAAGCTTAAGAATGCAAATCATCTGTAGAGAAGAAGATGGAACATAAAAGAGTAGTACTGAGAAAAATGGAAAATAGTTCAATTACAGTATCTTTTCCCCATGTCCTGGAGTAGTATTCCATAAAACCCACAGTCTTTGAGAGATACCAATGTCATTCAACATAATATTTTGGGAGAATAGAAAACAGTCAGCAGAGGTTGAGGGAGGGTTCAAAAGTCCTGGATCCATTGAAGAGAAAATATTGAAGGCAACTATAATGTTTACAACATAGAAAAATCTGCAGAGACTGAGAAAGACAGCTAAAAGATGACTGAAAAGGCAAAATTATTAGAGTCCCATAAGTGTTATCTCAGTGGATAAGTACTCCATAGTAAAAGAGATTCAGCTAAAACTAGAAGAAAGTGAAAGAATTACCAGAAAATCTGTAAGACCCCAGGAATGGCAATGGAACAACCTCAAGAATGGATCAGAGGAACAAAGAATTAGACTAATGTATAAAATATGACAGGTATTAGAGCTCTCATAAAAAAAGCCACAAGACTACCAAGACAGTAGAGTTTTTCTTTTCTCTCTTTTTTTAAAGCTTTTTATTTTTAAAATATATTTATAGTTTTCAACATTCACCCTTGAAAAATTTTGTGTCCATTTTTGTGTTCACTCTCTCAATTTAGACGGTAAGCAATCCAATGTATGTTAAATATGTGCAGTTCTTCTATACATGTTTTCACAATTATCATGCTGCACAAGATCAAAATCAGATTAAAAAGGAAAAAAATGAAAAAAAAAGCAAGTAAACAACCAAAAAGTGAAAATATTATGTTGTGATCCACACTCAGTCCTTATAGTCTTCTCTCTGGATGCAGATGACTCTCTCCATCACAAGTCCATTGGAACTGACCTGAATCATTGTTGAAAAGAGCTACATACAGAATAATTGATCATCACATAATCTTGTTTTTGCTCTTGGTTCTATTCACTTCACTCAGCATCAGTTCATGTAAGTCTCTCCAAGCCTCTCTGTATTCATCCTTCTGGTCATGTTTTATAGAACAATAATATTCCATAACATTCATATACCTTAACTTATTCAGCCATTCTCCAACTGATGGGCATCCACTTAGTTTCCAGTTCCTTGCCAGAGAGAAGAGATTTTGAACAATACAGACATTTTCTACAATCTTAGACAATAGATAGGAGTATAGAAAGGACCTCAGCAGCCACCAAATCCAACCAGTAGATAAGAGGAATCCTCACTATATACCATCCCTGATAAGTGGTCATTCATCCTCTACTTGAAGATCCCACAATACCTTAATACATCCTATTCTACTTCTGATAAGCTCTAATTCTTGGATAGCTTTTCCTAACATCAACTGTATTTGCCTCTTTGAAACTTTCATCTGTTGTTCTTGGTTCAAACAATAGATTCTCTGAAAAATAGAACAACATAACAGGAACATAGGCATGAAGAAGCTGAAGGAAAATGAAGTGAATAAAATCAAAAGACAACAAATTTGGATGAACACATTAGAGCTCTACAAAACAAGTACATGGAACATAGACCATGAAAGAATAATATAAAGAATTATAGAGTTTCCAGGAAAGCACAATAAAAAGGAAATCTAAATATCATACTTTAGAAAACACAGTCAGAAAATTTCACAGCAATATGAAGATCAGACAACAAAATATAGATCAAGAAAATCTATAGACTATTAATAGAAAGAAACTCCAAATTTAATTCATCACACTCAAACTTCAGAAAAAAATATCAAGCAATGTGTCTTTCAGACCTTAAGGAAAGAAAACTTTTACATGTCAAGATTAATCAGTGTTGACAACACACAGAATTATTCCTTGGTTATAATGATTTAAAAAAAATTTATAATATTTCAAAATTTTTTTTCAACACCAAAAGTAATGTATCCTATAAAGCTGAATCACATCAAAGAAAATAATCCACCATTCCAGAAAAGGAGAAATCTGAATTATTATTCAAAAGAAGCTAAATGTAAACAGTGTATTCAAAAATCAAACTGACCAATTGGGAGAAAACTAAACAAATCAGATAGAAATGAAAAATAATTTTTAAATGAAATGCATGTTTTTATGTGATTAGGCCTAAGAAAATGTAAAATATGGGTAAGAGGTCTTTTCTGTTCTTGGTTATTGTTTTTTTTTTTAATTTCCTTGAAATAACAACAATAATTTGTATATTGGCTGAGGCAATAAGAAGGCAAAGAGAAGACCAATAGGATAAGGGATCCATAGTAACAAAGGAGAGCAAAATGAAGAAGAGAGTGGAAGGAAGAAATAAATTAAAATTTCAAGGATTAAAAAAGACTACTTCCCTTAGTAAGAAATCAGTAGCATAGATGATAAGATAATATAAAGGAATTCCTTTCAGAAGGGGAGAGCAGAAGGTGGGGGAGGCAGTGGGCAGAAAAAGAGAGAGAGAGAGAGAGAGAGAGAGAGAGAGAGAGAGAGAGAGAGAGAGAGAGAGAGTAAGGAAAAAATATTTTTGGAGCAAAAAATCAATCCATCAACCAGAATTTGCTATGTACCTACCATATGCCAAGAACTGTTTTAGGTATAAATATACAAAGAGAAAAAAATAGTCTTTGCTCTCAGTCACAGAGGAAACTAACCAAAGAAAGGAATTATCTAGCTATATGGTGAAGAGATTTCACAGTGGTAGAAGAAAATGACATAATATTAAAAAAAAATCCTGAGGAATCATAGAATGTTATACAGGTTAGGGAAACTGCCTCTATTAGTATGGATAAAACTCCTTGGTACTAATTCACATGAGGGTCTGAAAATATTTGGTATCCCAGAGGAAAACACAGCTTTGGGAGGGCTAAACAGAGGTTAATAGTTCTAAATAATCATGAAAGGATATCAAAAGGAACATGAAATAAGAAAAAAGAAGAGGAACAGGATTGGTTTCCCAAGAATTAGGTAACAAAGTGCAATCAGTTGCCCTCATCAAGAATGAACATTTTAGCAAATAGATTCTAGAATACCTTGTTGCCCTCATCAAGAATGAACAATTGCTTAAGGACAACATATACAATGAAACATATATATATATATATATATATATATATATAAACATATATATATATATAATTACATTATATTAAATATATTATGTATATATAACAAAATATAATTTAATTAAAATATATGTGCCAAATTATATAGCATAATAAGATATTTAAAAAGATAAGTGAATTGCCAAAAGATGTTGGAGGTAATGTAATAGTAAGAGATGTTAATATTCTTTCTCAGAGGTGGATAAATTCAACTTAAAGAAAATGAAGAAAACTATACAGCTGAAGACACTTTGAAAATATAGTTGTGACTGATCTTTATGGGAGGAGAACAGAAAGTAACATACATATTTTTAAGATCTTATCTTAGTGTCAGTTAACATGCATTTATTAAACATTGACTATGTGCCAGGCACTGCACTAAGTGCCTACAACACAAAGAAAGGCAAAAACAAAACAAAACCAAAATGTAGTTCCCACTCTCAAGTTTACAGTCTAATTAGGGCAATAACAATATAACAAATTTTGTACAAATAAGATGTATACAGGATAAATTGGAGATGGTCGAATTTCCCTTAATGCTAGAGCTTTCCCTCTGGTGATTATTTCCAGTTTATCTTTAATATAATAAAAAGGGGGGAAGTGACATGATTAGACCTGAACTTTAAGAAGATTTTGTAATATTACAAAAAATGGTAACATACTAGGGGGATAAAGAATTTTTAAACAAATGTAGGAAAGAAGAACTAATTCTTTGCAGGCCTTTTATTTGTCTAGATCTATAGATTTTCTGATGTGGGAACATTTTAATGAGGAAACTTCTTTAATCAATGCAAATCTATATTTCTTTTGCAAATTAGATTTAATTAAAAAGGGAAATAAAAATTACGAACACCTAAGTGGAGATTAGATAATTATGCACTGAAAGAGTGAAAAAAATAGATGTAGAAAATCATAGTAAAAGTAAACCATTGATTTGATGAATAATTATGATAAAAGCAATGATAAAATGAAGATAATATGCCAAAAGTTAGAGGTTTTATCTTGGAAAATAATTCTCAGAGGAAAATGTACATATCTGAAAACATATTTGGAAAATTTAAAAATAGGAGTATCAGTGAATTTATCATGCATTTGAAATATTAGAAAATAAATATTTTAGTAATTTCAAAAAAGTTTGAAAGAGGAAATCCTAAAAATTATAGAAATAGAGAAATTGATTATAAAAAGGAATAAAGTGATAAACAAAACAAAAAATTAAGTAATTTTAAAGACTAACAAAATTGATAAACTACAAGATGGTACAATGAGAAAAAAGAAAGGGGAAAAATCAAATTACCAAATAATAATAACAATAATAAGGGAATGGTTTGATTTACAATAGAGTAAAAAGAATTATCATAAACTATAAATAATCATATTCCAGCAAAAATGAGAATTCAAAAAAGTAGATGGATAGCTCTATAAAAAAATACCTAAACTAATTAAAAAAAAAAAAACAACTTTAACATCTTAAATAACTTAAGCTATCCACAAATTAACAAAGTAGAAGAGGAATGAAATCCTGGGTCATGTGGATTTATAAATGGTCTTCACCTTATAAAGAACAACTGATAACTATATTATAGAAATTAGTATCACAAAATGTGATCACAAAAAGTACTTTTAACAAAGCAAAAAATGGTCTAAATGCTCAAAATACAGATGTACAAGAAAAATAAAAAGACCAATTTTATCAATAAATGTGTTTGCAATAATTTTTAAAATTCTCTTATAAGGAAAACAATAATATATCCAGAAAATAATTTAATATGATTAAGATAATGCATGTTAGGGATCCAACTTTAACATTAGAAAAAAAATTAACAATCATAAAAAAGTAAAATGACAAAACATGATTATTGTAATTCTTGCAGATAAATCCCTTGATGAAAGACAACATTTGCTTTTGTTAACACCCCCTCCAAAAAAAATGAAAACTTTAAAATCATAGGGAATATTTTTAAAGAGAAGGATGGAGTTCTCTTTAATATGATCAAAAACATATATCTGTAAATCAATTGTAGAGGCCGCTTATAGTGGGGGAACTCTGGATAAGGCATAAGACCCTTCAGTGCAGAGGAAACCACTGACAATATCTGGTTTGGCTCCCCATTTTCCTTTGGTGTTCTCACCCCCCTTTCTGAGAAGTTAAGGAGGTGTTACCAGCTGTGCCCTATTTGAAGCAAGGGATACTTACAGCAGGGTGCTTATAGACTTAGTATGCTGTAATGATATAATCATACTGAGGTATTTAAGGGTTGAGAGACTGGAAATAAGACACTCCATCTTTGACCATGCTGGTGACTCTTCTGCCGCCTTCACTCCTTCACTGAAGACCAAGGCTGGTCCCTGAGATCCTCCATAGAGGTAGTGGGGAGACTACATTTTGTCACTCAAACAGATTATAGAAGGATACTATAATCAACAACTGATATTATTTGTAATACATAAGCATTAGAAGCTTTTACAATACAAACAGGGCTAAGACAAGAAGTAACATTCTCATTTCTATTTGATAGAGTTTTAGAAATAATATCCATAGCAATTCTAAAATAAAAGGATGAACTTCATGAAAGAGAAAAGTTATCCCTATTTGCAGACAATATGATAGAGTTATTATAAAAGATGAAGAAAAGCAGCATGGAAATTAATTGAGAAACTAATTACTTCAGTAAAGTAAAATAAGCCCACAAAAATCATCATCATTTCTAACAAGTGCTAAGAAAAATGAAGAAGAAATAATAAGAGTTATTCTATTCAAAATTAACAATTCATAAAAAATCTACAAGTCAACCTACAAAGATGTAATCTTTATATGACTATAACTACAGAAATAATAACTTGCTTATTGTTTGATCATTCCAATATAATTTAAATGATGATGCTCCCTAAAGAAATGTACATATTTAGTGATGTGCCAATCAAATTACCAAGGGGAAAATTTATATGACTAGACAAACCTGATAAATTTCATTTGGAGGATCAAAGAGCCTTAAAAAACTCAAGATGAATAATGAGAAAAAGTATGAAAGAAGTTGACATAACATCACTTGTCTTCAAACTGTGCTGTATTTTCCATTTTTAAAATTCTGAATTTAACAAACATCTACTGAAATTAACAAGTACTCATGTATCTCCATGTACACAGTAAGACAGGTTAAAAATGAAAGATATGAGAAATTATGAAGCTGTATTAAAGAAAAAGCTTTTTTCTTCTTTTGATAGAATAAATTCTACATATTACTTTCAGTTTAAATTTAATATTTTTTCAGTTAAAACACATTATTCTCTACCTACCATCTTCTCCCTACCCCCAAAAAGGAAAGGTGATGAGAAGAGAGGAAAGGGAGAAGAAAGGAGAACACATAACAAATGTCAAACACAGCAAATTCCTGCTTTACCTAACTATATGTTTTGTTGTACTAATATGTTACTTTCAAAGTTGTTCTATTTGCCTTAAGCTTTGTTCTGGTTTTCTTCTCTTTTCTTCTGTATATTTAAAAAAATATGTTAATTATTAATAGTCATTAAATCTAAGTCTCACTGGTCAAAAAAACAGAGTGAGAGAAAAGAGGAGAAAAGGGGGAGAGATAGAGATGGAGAGAAAAAGACAAAGAGAGGAGGAGGAGAGAGGAAGAAATCAATAAGATTAGATAAGTAAAGAAAAAAAGAAATTAAAAATAGTAGCCCAATGTTTTGTAAATTAAATAATGAAAATATAAAAGAGAAATAAAGTTTGGGTCAATATTCTATATCATATACTAATGCAATGTGGATAATCACGACATTACTCTCTATATATCCTCCCACATTCTAACCCCTCCCATGCTCTAACTCAAGATACTAGTCATTAGATCACAGTCATTTTTAAGGTAAAAGAAAGAGAAAAAAGACAAGAAAGAGGAAGAAGAATAACCAAAAGACCAAAAAACATCTACATACGGAACTTTTCTTTATAACAAGAAAAAACAATCATTAAACAGGTGGTATAGTGATAACATTTGCTAATGTATGCAGCATTCTGCCCTAATAGTCTCCTACTTCCTACCATGAGAAAGAATCTTTCCTTATCTGTTTTCTAGGACCACTACCAAATTCATAATTATTCAGAGTTCAGATTCCTTTTAGTAAGCTTTCATGGCAATCACAGTGTATATATGTGTATATATATATATATATATATATATATATATATATACATTTCTGCTTATTCCATGTTGGTTCACCCACATTTTCTTATTTCTCAAATTGATATTTTCTTACTTTGCAATAATGTAACAGGTTTTTTTCCAAACATCCCTTCATAGCTGGGCACTAAATTTATAATGTATTTTTACTACAACCAATAGTGGGGCTGTCCATATTCTGTTACATATTAACCTTTATTTGTCTTCTTTCTTCTGTCAACATAATGACCATTTGAAGCACTAATGGCCAAGAGTATTGAGAATAGTCTTTTTCTGCATAAATCTAAATTTATATCTAGGATGCTTATTTCATTTCAGAGCCCCCCTGTCATTCATTCAACAGTCAGCAATTGTTGATGACCTACTGTATTCTAGAATAAGCCCTAGTGATACAAAGAAAGACAACAATAAAAACAAAAATAATTCCGCTCTCAAAGAGTTTGAAGTTTAATAGGAAAAGCAACATAATAAGCAATAACATACAGGTTAAATTGAGGATTATCTCAGAGGAAAGGCATGAAGATTAAGGAAGACTGAGAAAGGCTTATTGCATGAAAAAGATGAGCTTTAGTTGAGATTTGAAGGAAGCCAGAAGGAGTCAGAGATTCCATGAGGGCTAGTCAGGTTGTTGTCATTGTCATTGCCTTCATCATTGTTGTATTTAGATCTGGAAAGAATCTAAGAGGTTATCAAGCTAAACCTATTTATTTTCTAGGAAAGGAAACTGAGGCATAATAAATAGTAAAGTTACTCAGGTAAAAAGTATCAGACATGGCATGCCAGTTTGTCTCCTCACAAGGGAGGGAAATGATATTGCTTGACTGCCAAATAATAACTTTCATTTATAAAGTGTTTTTAAGATTTACAAATTCTTTATAGTTATTATTTCATCTTACCCTCATAAGAACCCTGGAAAGTAGGTGTCATTTTTGTCCCCATTTTACAGTTGAGGAAATTGAGTCAGACAGAAATAATTTGTTGAGAGTCATACACTGGCAAGTATCTGAAGCCAGATTTAAACACAGGTTTTTCTAATTCCATACTCAATATTCTATCCATCACACAGCCTAGATTCTCTGGATTGAAGTTTCCTTTTCTTAAAAACAATACGTTCTATTTAAATGACTTTCTGTGGGTCCATGTAAAAAATTAAATTGATTGTCTATGGTCACACAGGTAATAAGTCCTAAAGCCAGGATTCAAACTCAGGTCCTGTGATTTTAGAATCAGTAATCTTTCCACTCCATGTGTTAACTAAATTCAACAATGCAACTCAACCCAATTTAATGAACATTTATTAAGCGCTTATTAATTTCTGAGCACTGTGTTCAACAGTAAAGAAGAGACAAAAATAAATAAGAAAAACCCCTACCCTCCTGGAAGGGACAATTTAATAAAAAATATAGAATACACACATCAATAACAAATAATAGAATGTTAATACTCAATAGAACAAGAAAACTCAAAATGGGGTTACAAAGGCTGAGATACAATTGAAGATGATTAAGCAAAAACAACTAACCAAAATTACTAAATAACTAAACAATAAATAATATTTAAATAATCCAGGTATCTTCTCAAAAATAGCTTTGGAAAGCTTTGGAGAAAAATGGCAATTTCCAACTTAGAGAACTATAGTGAACTCTAAAGAAATGTCAATTATTGAGCCAACAAATATTTATTAGCACAGTGATTGGCATGGAGTAAGCATTTAATAAAAGCTTATTAACTGACTCACTAGTTTAGCCATTATATACAAAATCTCAGCGCAGGCACTGTGTGGGATAGAAAGATGAAAAAGATAATCTTTTACCCAAGGAGTTTCCTACTCATTGTATTATCCTGGGGTTATATGGCTTGAAATAAATGAGCCATCTAAAGTAGCTTAGAAATCTCTTCATTATAAGGAGTTTCCTGTTATGGGATTTATGATAATAGGACTTGACCTAGATCTCTATCTGCATTCCGAGCTCAAATATTAACTCTCTTATTAAGATGTTAGACACGTCACTTAACTTTTCTATGGTTTGGTTTTCTTATCTCTAACATAAGGGCAGTGGACTCCGTGACCACTGAGGTCCCTTCCAGCTCTGGATGAATTTCTGTATTTTAACACCACCACCACAAACAAAGTCTAAATCTTCTTTTATTTTTGTGTTATCTTCTCTTCTTCTTTTAGAGGTTACAATGTAGGAAGTGGAATTCTGGCAAGTATTAGTTGGTATGTAACATGCCAAAAATCAAAGATAATAGAGTTTATGGTGCCCCAAAGGCTTGGTGAAGTTTTAAGTTGTTTAAAGGTGAAACCATATATCAGCCAGTTCCATCTCATTGCAGGACAAAAAGCAAAACAAAAGAAGGCCTAAAGAGAAGGGGCAGTGAACTTGAAACAGAATATTTGAATAAAAATATTCAAGTATTTAGAGGGAACTAGCTTTGGATTCAGGGATATTTGATGTCAAATCTACCTCTGACAATGACTAGGTGCATGACCCATGTCAACCTCTCAGAGCTCAAGAAAATTCTCTAAGGCTTTTAAATTATAAAAAAGAAATTAAGGGAATAAATGATAAAATTTATAAATGTTAAATTATAGGAAATAATAAATATATCAATATAATTTAAATTACAGGAAAAGAATCATATTAATGCATCCTTACAGAGATATCTTTACCAATGAAATTTTTTAAAAAATCCAAACTAAAAGATGAGATTTGGACTTTACTACTTGATTAAGAATACCCCTTTCCCAAAGAATTTGGAAAAGTACATGGAACTTGTGTTTGGAAATGTCAGAATATACCCATGAGCAATGGATAAGTGTTAAGGGCTATAATATGACCTCAGATTTATAAATAGCCACCTAGCCCCACTTCTATTGTGAAGATTGATTCTATCTAATGAGTTATAAGAAATGCTATTTTAATTTAACTACACAGGAAGAGAAAAAAGTGAGGTAGAAAAGAGAGACTGTTTGGGATTTGTAGAGTCAGTATCATTCAATGAGAAGAATTTTGACATGGGAATCAGTAGTTTTAGTATCATTAGTGTCATTAATTGTGGGATGTCACTTCTTTGCTCAGTTTCTTTTATCTATAAATCAAAAGAATTGGATTCTAATATGCTTTCCATCTTTGATGTTCTATTTTAAAAAAATCTTATTTGTTCATAAGAAGTTTGTATACATTTGCAAGGCCAGAAACTGCAGAAGCAGAGAGGCAATAGTAAGTCATAATAAAAAATAGGAGTGAAGTTTAGGGCATTTGACTCTCCCCCTCATGCTCCCTCCTAGCAACTACAAAGAATGAAACTCTGCCCTTGGCTTAATTTCCAAGAAACTATTTTAGTGACCAGAAGTAACTCAAACATGATCTTGGCAGAATTGCTGACTCTGGTATATCTAAATAGATCCAAGACACAGATAGGCAGACAAACAGACATTCACATACATTTCTTACTGCACAAGAAAGGTATTCCTGAATATGTAAGTCACATATTTTTAGAAGTCATATTTTAAAGAGAATTTGTAAACTTTTGGTAATTTGTTTTTATAAAGTAAATAAATATCCCCTAATGTATCTTCCTGGCAAGCCCGACTTTCTATAAATCAGGTTTGCTTAAAGTGATACTTATTGACAGTAAATAGACGTTTCCATAGCAGCTTCCCAAATCTGTTTGGGAGATGATGATGAAAAAGAGAATCAAATGCAATTACAGATCTAGAACTGAAAATCATTTAGTCCAATCTCTTCATTTTACAGATGAAGAAATTAAGGCTTAGGGACATTAAAGGTCTTTCTCAAGGTCACACATGCACTGTGTCAGAAATAGGATTTAAACTCAGTTCTTCCAGACTTCAGAGTCAGCATTTCTAACACTACATTGCTGTGTGTGTGTGCATGTAAATGTGCATATGTGCCATGTATTTATGTAAGTATACATGCATTCTGTGTATATGTTATGTATGTCTTGGGGAAATGAAAAGATGAGTTAGACCAACAATCTAAATGACTGGATATAGATGTATGATGCTTTCAAAAAGTGGCAATTATATGTTAAAATAGATTCCATGCTAAGTGAGTAGACAACCTCCACCAAGTGGCCTTCCCTAATGATTCTAAATCATTCATCTCCTTTGTCTCAAAATTCTTATAGTGCATTGTGCTGTTGTCTCCAGAAGCTGCGGATCGCTCTCTGGGAGGAGATCTGCTGTGTCAACTCAAATCTCTCGGACAGATTCTTCTTCCTGTAGAGAACCGTTGTCTCCAGACAGTTCCCGTTAACTCTCGTCCAGAGTAGTGACTTCCCTCTTTTATCCTCCCAGAGAATGGGTGTGGGATAATGCAAGGGCTTCTGGGAAAAATTACTTCAACCAATGAACTTGCTCCTCCTAAGTATGCAAGCTCTTCCCCAGAAATTCACAAGTAAAACTCCCAGTCATGGCCAGAACTAGAGAATTGTCAAGTACCGACTTAGCACTTAGTAAGAACCTAACATTATAGCATTTATTTTCTTTTTTTAAAAATAGATTTTTATTGGTCTTTTTATTACTTAGATTTTCCTTTGTATTCTTTCACCTCCCAGAGAACCATGCCTGATCAAAAAAGACAATTTTAAGAAAAAATAAAAATAATTTCAAAAGTAATCAATATATTTTTTAAAAATCTAACTTTATATGCAATGTCCATATCTGTGATATCTCCTATCACCCCATCCAACTCTCCAAAAGACCGAAAGAAGCTTGTTCTTTAATTTTGCAGCATTTAAAAATTTTGTTTTGTGTTTTGTTAAAAATTTTGTTTTGTGAATATTTTTTTAAAAGTTTCCTTTGTGGCAGTCATCATGTATATTATTTTCTTAATTCTTCTTACTTCACAATGAACTAGTTATGCAAATCTCCTTCAGAATTTGCTTTTAGTATCAATCAATATGTATTAAGCAGCTGTTACACACAGGATCAAACAATCTAGCATTAACTGGAATAGTTTGCTGTTATTTCGCATGCTTTAAGATCCAAGAGGCTGACTTTTTAAAAATTCTTATGTCCCACTCACCCCGCAGCCTTCTGATATAAAGTTGGGCATATCAGAGACAATGCTGACATCAATAAAAGCTTATTGTTTCCTTGGAAAGTCGAATATCTAAGGACCTGGCATTGTGAGAAGGAAATATGAGTAGCAAAATAGTGTTATTCCAATCACAATAAACCAAAATTCCCAAAAGCAGAATTATGTATCAGATACAAAGTCATCATTGTTGAATCCACAAGGTAAAAAAAGAGAGCATTTACCCAAGGTAAAAACAAAACAAAATAAAAATCTTAATAAATTAACACTAAAGAATTTTTCTTAGGCCTCTGCTTCAACATACCAAAACCTCAACTCACTCAATTCATAAAACACAGTGAATACCAGAAAACTCACAGGCTTGTCATTCAGTGCCCAAATGTAGGGATATCTCATAGCACTCTTGGAATGATGTCTCTAATCCCCACAAGAGGCATCAAGCCCTGCAAAAGGAAAAATGACAATAGCTAAAAGGAGGATAATGAATAGAAATCTCAAGCAGTACTGCTATTATACTTTGGTCCTCTAACTTAGAGGTTTGAAGAGCATAATAACTAAAAAGATAACTGACAAGAATTTCTGAATTAAGATAACAGAGCACTGATCTCTAGAGAATTAACAAAACACACTGGAGGAAAAAAATGTTTCAAATTCCAAGGCATGTAGTAAGTAATTTTGGATTTCAATGATCAAATACCAAAAGAAAGATATTGAAATATTGAAAGAAGGATAATATGAATGATATAAGATTATTCTGTATTCATGAGAAATCAAAGAAGAGAATGGAATAGTATAGTCCATAAACAAAAAGGCATTTAATCTGCAACCAAAGAAAATATATCCTTCAAATCTAAGAAAATGTTTTTCCACAAAGAAATATATTTTCAACATCCCCACAGTGATTTTAAAAAAAAGGTGAGTATGATGCTTTACTTGTAAATACTCCTAAATAAGAGAAATATAAGAAATGAAAATCCGTTCAATATTAAAGAATGATAAAAGCAATTTGTTCATAGTTATAAATTACTGTTAGAAAAAAGAGATTTATATAAGTGGGTTGGGGGGAAAGGAAGGACAAAGAAGAATTAATCAAGAGAGAAAAAAAAAGACTGAGGCTAAACATTTAAAAGCTATTAAAAGAATCAGGACAAAAAAAATGAAAGAGTTCAATTAATATACCATGGATGAAAGCCCCTGACTCGTTAAATGAATCTATGGAGTTTTTTTTGTTTGTTTGTTTGTTTTTTGTTGTTGTTGTTTTTGTCTGAGTAGTGAATAGAATGGGGATTGGGATGAATAAAAATAGGAAAAGGTGACAAGGAGTAGTGGATGATACATTTTTTTAAAATCCACAGGTTAGTATTCAAGGAATACTAATTTCTTTTTAGTATCAATATGAAATTGGATTATGGGACAACAAAAATAAAAGCAAGGGGAGATAGGGAATGTGAAATGAGCAATTGAAAGGGGTGTGTGTGTGTGTGTGTGTGTGTGTGTGTGTGTTTGTGTGTGTGTGTGTGTGTTTGTGTGTGTGTATGTATATGTGTAAAAATGTAGCCTTCTAATCAAAAAAAGGAAGGAGTACTCTTATAAAAATGTTACCATAGAAGAGAATATATGTTTTACAGTAAGAGACAGAAAACTTACTCATTTCATCTGGTAGAAATGATACATTCAGATACTACCTTCTCTGAGCTTATACCTTTTTGGACAAAATCCCACCTTAAATGATGTGCTATTTAAACTTTCAAGGACACCCAACATCTTTAATGATAAGGAGTACTTAGAATAAAAGGTAATATAACTTGTTGTTCAGTAATTCAGTTGTATCTGACCCTTTGTGACTCCCTGGACCACAGTAGATTAGGTCGTTCTGTCACCTATCTCCCAAAGACGGCCTAGGTTCATGCTCATTGCTTCCATGGCACTATCTATCCATCTCATTCTCTGCCGTCCCCTTTTCCTTTTGTCTTCAATTTTCCCCAACATCAGAGTCTTTTCCAATGAGTGCTGTTTTCTTATTATGTATTCCAGCATTTACTTCCAATGAGTAGTCAATAAATATTTACTAAGTTCATCTATTTTCCTGATCAAGACACTTTCAAAAGTCTTCATTAGTACTAAAATTTGAAAGTGTCAATTCTGTGGTACTCAGTTTTCCTTTTAGCCCAACTCTTATAATTATACATTAATATTTGAAAAACAATAGATTTGACTCTATGGACCTTGTTGACAGCTGCTTTTTAGTATGCTGCCCAAATCTGCATTACTTTCCAAGGATCAAATATCTTTTAATGTCATGAGTGCAATCACTATCTGCAGTGATCTTTGAGCCCATGAATATAAAATCTGACACTTTTTCCATTTCTTCTCCCTTTATTTGAAAGGAAGCAATGGGACTAATTACATGATTCGAGGGTTTTTTTTGTTTTTTTGTTTTTAGCTTCAAGCTAACTTCTATACTCTCTTCTTTTACCCTTATGAAAAGAATACTTAATTCTTCATGTTCTGCCATTAGAGTGGTATTATCTGCATCTCTGAGATTATTATTCTCCTGACAAGCATAATTTGTGTTTTTGATTTTATTTGTTCAATCTGGCATTTTGTTTGACATACTTTGCATATAAGTTAAATAAATAAGGTGATAATGCACCACTTTATTTTACTCCTTTTCTAATCTTAAACCAATCAGTAGTTCCATGTTTAATTCTATCTATTTTTTCTTGACTTTCATACCAGTTCATCAGGAAATAGGTAAGATGATCTGGTACTCCCATTTTTTGAGGACTTAGCACATTTTCTTATTATCCATATAGTCAAAAGTTTTAGTGTAGTCAAGAAAACATTAGATGTTTATCTAGAACTCCTTACTTTCTCCATAATCCAACAAATGTTGGCAATTTGGTCTCTAATTCTTTTGCCTCTCTTAAAACTAGCCTACTGTATGAATATTATGGGATATTATTGTTCTGTAAGAAATGACCAGCAGGATGAATACAGAGAGACTTTGAGAGACTTACAAGAACTGATGCTGAGTGAAATGAGCAGAACCAGGAGATCATTATACACTTCAACAACAATACTGTATGGGAATGTATTCTGATGGAAGTGGATATCTTTGACAAAGAGAAGATATAAGTCAGTTTCAATTGATCAATGATGGACAGAATCAGACACACTCAGAGAAGGAACACTGGGAAATGAGTGTAAACTGTTTGCATTTTTGTTTTTCTTCCCAGGTTATTTTTACCTTCTGAATCCAATTCTTCCTGTGTAACAAGAAAACTGTTCAGTTCTGCACACATATATTGTATCTAGGATATACCAAAACATATCTAACATGTATAAGATTGCCTGCCACCTAGGGGAGGGGGTGGAGGGAAGGAAGGGAAAAATCGGAACAGAAATGAGTGCAAGGGATAATGTTGTTAAAAAAAATTACCCATGCATATGTACTGTCAAAAAAGTTATAATTATGAAATAAAAAAATAAGATTAAAAAAAACTAGCCTACTCTTCTGCTAATTCTCAGGTTACTTATTGTGAAGAATTTAAGCAGAATCTGAAGCATAGCCTTGCTGGAATGTGAAATTAATTTGATTATTTGGTAATTCATTATTCTTTGGTATTGCCTTTCTTTAGGATAAGAATATAGACTGATTTCCTCCTCCTCCAATCTAGTAGTTGACTACAACACTTTTAACAAAATCATCTTTTAGGATTTTTAAATAGCTCAGCTGGGATTCCAACACCTCTATGACTCTTATTATTAGCAATGCTTCCTAAGGCCCACTTGACTTCATTCCTTGGGAGGACTGGATCTAAATTAGAAATCACACTTACTGATGATGCTAAGATGCTAGCTCTGTATATTTTTGCAACCTCTTCTTAATCTCTTCTATTTTTGTTTAGTCCCTATCATTTTTGTCTTTTATCATGTCCATTTTTTCAAGGAATATTTCTTTGATGTTTACAATTTCTTGAAAAAAATCTCTTTCCCATTCTATTGTCTTCTTTTTTTGCACTTCTCATTTAAAAATGATCTTAGAAATGGAATCTAATCATGGTAGTGATGAGGGTAAAACTTGGAACAGAGAATGATTTCAACCACAAAATTGTGCATCCATTTGCCATTACTTCCTTCATGGACTGATATTTCAATGAGACAAAGCAAGAAAAAGACAACAATGTATTATCTACAAAGGCAACAATAGAAAAAGAGAATACCTTAAAAGTAAAATATAACAGAAATAAGAAAGGACTGGACAAAAATTAACAATAATAATAATTTTCAAATTGGTTAGAAGAGGCCATTTCAAAATAATATTTCAGAATCTCTACTCTCTTGAAAGACAGAATAAAAAAGGAGCAAGTAATGGTTAGAGATGAATTTTTTAAAAGTACATTTGACAATGGACTAGAATAAAAGAGAAATAATTAGAAAGACAAAGCAAAGAAAAATGTCCTAGAAAAGTCACAGCAAAAGGAATAAATAAGAAGTTTTTAGGGGAGATTTTTAGCAATTCATTTAACTGAGCAAGATAAGAGCAGAGGCACAAGAAAGAGAGAAAGAAAACAACTATTTTATAATTATAAAATTATAAGTAAATCCCAAAAACTTAGTATAGGAAAGCTATATGGGAACAAAGGAGAAGGTAAATAGAACTCCCATAGCTGTAGAATAACATCAAAATAGTGTAAGTACAGTTAGTCACAAAGTCAAAGGATTTAGAAATAAAGTGATTTTTAAAAATCAATAAAAATAGAGGCAAACACAGGCAAATAATCATAATTTTAATGTGAATGAATTAAACAATTTAAAACATAAAACAAGAAGGAGCGACAGAATGTATAAGCAGGGGGAAAGTCTAACAATCTGCTGTATAAAACAGCATACCTAAAAAATAGATATACATACAGAATGGAAATGAGAGTCTGGAGGAAAATTGACTATGTATCAGGTGATTTTTTTTTTTAAGTTTAAGTTGCAATCATGATCTCAGACAAAGCAAAAATAAAAATCCCTTGACACTAAGAAGCATTATAATGCTACGAAACAATTAAATGATTCATAATCAAAGAATCAATATTAGTACTTAGACATATATATACACCAACTAGCATGTTATTTAAATATATAAAGAAAAAGTTAATTTACTTTTCAAAAACAAAACAAAACAAAACAAAAAAAAACCCATGGCTATCAACATAGTATTTGTAAGAAGTGTCTATGTGTCTCTCAAAACAGGGCATGTCTAATTGAAACATTTTTAAAATGAAAATATAAGATTGAACAAATTGTTGAATAATATACAACTGGGAAAAAAGTATATTGTGAATGAGAGCTTTGAAGAATATACATATTTCTTAGCACCAAATGGTACTTTTACAAAAATAGTATATATCTTGAAGCACAAAGAAGTTATAAATAAATCTTTTTAAAAATCACAAATAGTCATTATGGATTATAAAACAATAAAATAGTAATTAATAATAATAATAATAATAATTACTAAGAATAGTAAAATAAGCAAGTGATATTAACTTAGAGATTTAGTAATGGTGTTCTTAAGGAGTGTGTTAAAGGATAAATAATAGACAATTATCACATAAAAGATAATGATAGCATACCAAAATTCTTGAAACGAAGTTCTAAGGAAAAAAAAATGTGTCTTTAAAAATCACATGCTAACAAAATAAAAACAAAATTAAGAAAGGCTCGATGAACTGATTTCATATAAAAGTATTAGAAAATCAAGAAATACACAATCACAAAATAAAGATAGATGAAGAAATCTCAAAAATTCAAAGAGAAATATAAGGAATAGAGTGGGGAGGGGGAAGATCATAGAATTCTCCAGAAAAAAAAAATCGGTTCTTTAAAAAGATGAACAATATTTATAAACTTTTAATTAATAGAATAAAAAGAAGGTGAAAATCAAAAAACAGACATTTAAAAATGAATAAAGGAGAGAAGAAAATTCAAAACTTGTTATATATATATTATATTTCAACAAAGCTGAGATCTAAAGGAAATGGAGGATAATCTATAAAAATATAAAATTCCCAAGATAAGAAAATATAAAAATAGAACTTAGAAACAAAATCTGAGAAAAAAAAAAGAAGACATTAAATTACTTTCAAAGAAACTACATTCATCTGGAAGAACAAAAGGTCAGAATTTCAAGGGAACTAATGAAAAAAAAAATCAAATTAAGGTGACCTAGATGTACCAGATCTAAAACTATATTATAAAGCAGTTGTCATCAAAACCATTTTGTACTAGCTAAGAAGTAGACTAGTGGAATAGGTTAGTTTCACAGGACAAAATAGTCAATAATTACAGAAATCTAGTGTTTGACAAACCCAAAGACCCCAGCTTTTGGGATAAGAATTCACCATTTGACAAAAACTGCTGGGAAAATTGGAAAGTAGTATGGCAGAAATTAGGCATTGACTCACACTTAATACCATATGCAAAGATAAGGTCAATATGGGTTTATGATGTAAGCATAAAGAATGATATTATAAATAAATTAAAAGAACATAGGATAGTTTACCTCTCAGACCTGTGGAGAAGGAAGGAATTTGTGACCAAAGAAGAACTAGTGATCATGATTGATCACAAAATAGATAATTCTGATTATATTGTTAAAAAGTTTTTGTACAAACAAAACTAATGCAGACAAAATTAGAAGAAAAACAATAAACTGGGAAAACAGTTTTACATTCAAAGGTTCTGATAAAGGTCTCATTTCAAAAATATATAGAGAATTGACTCAAATTTATAAGAAATCAGGCCATTCTCCAATTGATATATGGTCAAAAGATCTGAATAGATGATTTGCAGATGAAGGCATTGAAACTATTTCTAATCATATGAAAAGGTGCTCCAAATCACTATTGATCAGAGAAATGCAAATTAAGACAACTTGGAGATACCACTACATACCTCTCAGATTGGCTTAGATGATAGGAAAAGATAATGACAAATGTTGGAGGGAATGTGGGAAAACTGGGACACTGATACATTGTTGGTGGAACTGTTAACAAATCCAACCATTCTGGAAAGCAATTTGGAACTGTGCTCAAAAAGTTTTCAAACTGTGCATACCCTTTGACCCAGCAGTGTTACTACTGGGCTTATATCCCAAAAAGATCTTAAAGAAGGCAAAGGGACTCACATGTGCAAAAATGTTTGTGGCAACTATTTTTGTAGTAACTAGAAACTGGAAACTGAATGGATGCCCATCAATTTGAGAATGCCTTAATAAATTATGGTATATGAATCTTATGGAGAATTATTGTTCTGTAAGAAATGACCAACATAATGATTACAGAGAGGCCTGTAGAGCCTTACATGAACTGATGCTAAGTCAAATGAGCAGAACCAGGAGATCATTATACATGGCAACAAGGAGACTATATGATACTAATTCTGATGGACGTGGCTCTCTTCAACAATGAATTGATTCAGAATAAGTTAAGTTCCAATTGTTCAGTAATGAAGAGAGCCATCTATACCCAGGGAGAGGACTGTGGGAACTGAGTGTGGACCACAACATAGCATTTTCACTTTTTCTGTTGTTGTTTGCTTGCATTTTTGTTTTCCTTCACAGTTTTTTTTTCTTTCTAGATCTGATTTTTCTTGTGCAGCAAGATAACTATATAGATATGTATACATATATTGGATTTAATATATATTTTAACATGCATTGGACTAACTGCCATCTAGAGGAGGGGGTAGGGGGAAGGAGGGGAAAATTTGGAACTGAAGATTTTGGAAAAGTCAATGTTGAAAAATTACCCATGCATACATTTTGTAAATAAAAAACTACAATTTTTTTTTAAAAAATCATTGTTAAAGAAGCTTATGGTGAGATAAATAGTTCAATTAAAAGTATTGTAACTGAAATTTTTAAAAATAACTCAATAAAAGTAAAATACCTCAAAAAAAAAAAAAAGAAAGAAACTACAAAGAAAAAAATCCTAATCCAAATATCTTTATAAGAGAATTCTATCAAAAAAAATTTCCCCTGAGGTAATTGGGGTTAAGTGACTTGCCCAAAGTCACACAGCTAGGAAGTGTTAAGAGACTAGATTTGAACTCAGGTTCTCCTGAATTCAGAGCTGGTATTCTAGCCACCTAGCTGCTCCTCTATCAAAATTTTAAAGAGAAATTAGTAACTAAGATACCTAAATCTCAAAAATTAAGAAAAATCTCTGTAAGTTTTTTTTCTGAAATATAACAAAAATTAATGAAATAATATTACAAAACAAAGTTTCAATAGATCAATATCAATAATAAATATTATAATATATAACTAAATGCCTTTACTAAGATCAAATTGTGAATACTTTGATCATTGTTAAAAAGAAACACAAAGGAGAAGCTAGTGAGCTATATTGTTTGAAAGTACAGATTTGAAAGCTTATTCCTAGAACCTAAGGTAGAAATAACCTTGTGGCAATACAACTCAAAAGTACAAAAATAAATTGAAGGAGTAGCCCAAAAAGGGTGTTATATTAATATTTTTTTTACAAAATGAAATTACTTGTAAAAACCAAGTTGACCCTAGAGACAAGTTGAGAAAATATACTTCCCTCTACTCTTGGTACTCTGGGTGAAAATTTTATATATACTATGAGGCATTGATCATTTCAGATGAAATTATTTTTCTTTCTTTTTAAATCTTTCATAAAAATATAATTCACTGATTAAGGAAGGAGTAAGGATTGTGTGTGAAAACAAGGATGATGTAAAATTGAAATATATCAATAAAACAAAGATAATGGAATATTATTTTTGAATAAGAAATGACATGTAAAGAATTCAGAAAAACAAAGGAAATGAATAAATTGATTCAGTGTAATAAGCAGAAATAGAATAATAATCACTACAATAATATAAAAGAACACTTAAAGACAGCTATATTTTGATTTAACATAACTAATCTCTGTCCCAGAAGATTGATGATAAAGCATACTTACCTTTTTTTAGCAAGTAAATGGGAGACTACACATAAAGAATGTTTCTTATGACATGAGACATATTTACTGTATTCATTGGTTTTGTTTGACTCTTTTTCTTTGCATGAAAGGATAAGGGCAAGGATTTTATATTGGCAAATGATTATCGTTTGGCTGTATCCTCAATGTCTAGCACAAGGTAATCCTGGCATACATTAATAAATATCTGCATAATCTAATGTATAATGCAGACTACAGAATTTGAGGAATGAAATAAAATTTCTATATTCTGCCATCCTCATGCCTTTGCTAAGAGATGAGTCCACAAAAATAAACAAAACACACACACAAAAAATGTTCTTTATCTTAGCTAGATTTGGAAAATAGATTCTTATCTTAACAGTGACTTCCTTGTTTTTTTCATTTAAGACCATTAACATTAATTGAAACCAAACTTTAATTTAATTTACTACTTAGGGAAAAATGTTAGTTAAACATGTCACTGTTAGCACAGTCAGCTCTCTCCCCACTACAGAAAGCATTTAATCTCTACATCTGTCTCTAGGCTTCCCTGCTACCACACCTGTTAATGTCATAGAACAACAGCAGAATGGGGGTGGGGGGTGGAGTGGGGCACAGGCTAGAGAGGAAACTGTCAAGGTCATAAATACATGTTTTTGTACATCAAGATTTTTCTCGAATTCTTAAGTCTTTCTTAGTGAGAATTACCTGATGAATTTCATGTTAATAATAGAAACCCATCCAAATAAAAAAATATATAAATAAATCAATGAATAAATAAACAAATAAACAAAAAAAAAAACCTTATAACACAATGAAATTAGCTTTAATCATTCTCCTATCTAGTCTGTAACACAAGAATGGCATCCTATTTAAGTCCTATGCATTCTCTTAATCTCAAGAATCTGATAAAGTCAGTAATCAAGGACTGATAATAACTTAATGTTATTATCATATCTTAAATCTCCTTTCCAGAAATGTTGAATTTTAACAAATAATGGGCTTTAAGTCAAAAGAATAATTTTCCAATTATAGAATGGAAGTGCTCACATTAAAAAATAACAAAGGAAAAGGAGAAAATGGAAAGTTATAAAGATTTAGGTAGATTTGAAAACATGATAAAGTCCAGACATTGAAATTTGAGAGATATTTGAGAGGGCAGCTAGATGGCACAGTGAATGCAGTGCCAGATCTGGAATCAGGAACACCTGAGTTCAAATCTGGCCTCAGACACTTACTAGTTGTTTGCCTTGGGCAAGTCATTTAACACTGCCTCAATTTTCTCAACTATAAAATGAGCTGGAGAAGGAAATGGTAAACCACTCTAGTATCTTTATCAAGAAAATCCCAAATGGGGTTACAAAGAGTCAGTCACAACTGAAATGACTTCACAAACAAAAATGTGAGCACCCAAGAAAAGGATTCAAAAAGGAAGAAAAGAGAAGGAAATGAATTTGAGTTGAAGGAGAAGGAAAAGCAGAAGGGGAGGAGAAAGAAAAAGAAGAAAAGGAGAAGGAGGAGTAGAAGGAAAAGGAGATAGATAAGAGGAAAAAGGAGAGGAGAAGGAAAAGAGGAGGAGGAGGGGAGTCAGAAATCTGGGAGAAGGAAAGGGGGAAAGGAAAGAAGAAAAAAAGAGGAGAAGAGAAGAAAGAAAAGGAGAGGGGAAAAGAAGGAGAAAGCATGAAAGACGAAGTGGAGCATGAAGAGAAGAAAGAATTAGAGGAGAATGAGAAAGGAGAAATGAGAAAGTAAGAGAAGGAAAGGGATATTGGTTATACCTAGAAAAAAGATAGTAAAAAGAGTACCACTCCTAAATTCAATAATCCTACAGGAGCAGCAGTTCTTCAGAGAAGCTGGTCATAAGATCTACTAGCAAGAATAATAAAATAGCTCATTTCCAGAAAGTACAGATAACATGGGCAATTTTGCACAGTGTTTAATGTTTATTTTTCTACCACAACCAAGTACTTATTATCTATGTGCAAAGTGCAGCCTGGTCTCCAAAGGGACTGGAGAACACCTTGTCGCCCTCCAAGTAATCAGAGAAAAAAAGTTCCTTTTTAAAATCGAAGAATTGCAATGTAAAGACAAAAGAGAAAAGGGGTCTGAAGAGGCAGATAGGAGGTCTGGACTGTGTCAGAAAGTTGAAGGGTGGAAGAATATTACACAAAGAAGAAAAGGAAAAACTCTTAAAGAGCTAAATAATAGATATGAAGTCCTTCCAAATGAGAAGGCATTTTTACCCTCTCAGGAAGAAGATTCTACTTGTATTCATTATAGGGTCATAGGATCATAACTCTAAAGCTGGAATGGACCCCAGGAATCATTTTATCAAATTCCCTCATTAAACAGATAAAGGAAGTGAATGAAATCCAATTACTTGCCCAAGCCCCAGAAGAAGAAAATGGCAGGAGGGAGATTTGAACCTGCTCCAGGCAGCTCTCTGTAGCTACAAACAGGCAGCTAAAAATGTCTTGGATTGTATAATATTTGCATTCCTTAAAACAAGGAAAAGCCAATAAAGGAAATTTATTCTGTATACGATTATTACCAATAGGAGAAGCTAATTGGCTAGTTAGCTAATATATGGTAGAAAAGACCCTCTCTTATTCAGGTAAAGCTTGGCTTAGATGAAGTTTCTTTGAAGTTCCTTTGCATCCTGAGATAGTAGGATTCTGTAATGAGGTTTGTGTGATAATCACTTTCCCTACTTCTCCTCCTCTCTGTCTGATTGCTCCTTCTTGGAGCCCCCTGCAAGATTTTCATCCAGGTCATGCTCAGTAACCTTGGGCATCCTCAAAGATTCTTCCCTATTCTTTTCTCTTCTGGATCCCACAGGTTCTTTTATCTTCTCTGTGGGCATGAATTTCACTCTCTATATATATACACAACCTGATTTTACTCCTGAACCTCAGTCTCACATCACAAAAATACCTTTTGTACATCTCTAATTGAATGTCCTCTACTTAACTCAAATTCAAGATGTCTTTCCTCACAATTCTTTCCCTCTTTTCAACTTTCACAATATTATCAAGGGCACCACCAATATCCCACTTAGTTACAGTGAAACTTCCTCAATGAAAGCAACTAATCTGTTGTCAAGTCTTATTGTGTCTATCTTCACAATACTTCCTCATTGTCACCTTTTCTCCACTCATACAATTGTTCAATTATTTCAGCCATGTCCAACTCCACATTATCTCATTCAGGTTTTCATGGCAAAGACACTGGAGTGATTTGACATTTCTTTCTTCAGCTCACTTTATAGATGAGAAAGCTGAGGGAAATAGGGTTAAGGACTTGCCCAGGATCACACAGCTAGTAAGTGTTTTAAATGAGATTTGAATTCAGATCTTCCTGACCCCAGGAATGACTCTCTATCCACTGAATCACCTAGCTAACCAACTCATAGCCAGTACCCTACTTCAGGCACTCATACCCTCACCTAGGGACTATAGGCATCTGGTTGGTTTCTCTGTTCTGATCCCAACTCAACCATCATTCAGCTGCTAAAGTCATTTTTCCTAAAGTAGAAGTCTGGCCATATTATCCTCTGTTATCTCTGAAATCAATTATAAAACATAATTATAAAACATTCCTAATTTTCCAGTCTTCTTACATCTCCACACACTCCACAATCTATTGCTTTTGTCCCCACTCCACCTCCTGACTCAGTTCCTTTTTAGGGACTGCCTATCTAGAATGCTTCTTTCTTCACATCTGATTCTTGTTTCCCTCATTTCCTTCAGTTCTTAGCTCAAATTCCATCTTCAGAGAACTTTCACAATTCTCACCCCAACTTCATACCTCATAGAGTCATCATGCTCTGAAATGATCTTCCATTTACACTGCATACATCTGATTTGTACCTTGTTGGTGTATTGTCTCCTTCATTAGAATATAACCTCTGAAACATGTTTGTCTTTCCTTAAATCTGGTTGGATACATAGTAAGAGCTTAAGAAATAAGAGCTTATAATCTGTTAACCAATTAATTCTGATTCTACTTGTAGAATTAGATGGGGATGCGGGTAGGGGTGGGATTCACTTAATAAATTTGGGACAGAGAAAGAGAAGAAACATGGCTAAGGTCTAAAATATTCCTAAAATATTAGGAAAGAGCTCAGAGGAAATATAATTAAGATCACATTGCCAAAAGTTTAACCCAAGAATCAGCCTGGGAAGTCTGGGAAATTTTTGAGAATTAATTTCACAAGATACATTTCCCATTATGAGAAAAAGAGACAGCTGTCTAAAGACACCAGTGTATATTTACAAAGAACTCAACAACCAGATTACAAAGAAAGAAACAAAAGATAGAAACAAGAACTGCTATTAGAAGATGGATACAGAAACATGGCATTATCCTCCAAGGTTAGTTGGAGGGGTGGCAACTATCACTCTCATGAACTAAGGCAGGCAAAAGAAACAAAAGGCCATTTTAAAAAAAATTACTTAAAAGGAAGAAAAGGAAAGGAACAAAGAAGGGATTTGTATTTGGGATGGATGGGATGATGACTATGGATGACAGAGTGAAGGTGATGTACTCAATTCTTTTTTGGGGGAGGGTTCTATCTTTTTCTGCCAAGGTAATTTTATTTGGACTGGACAAGGAAGAATAAAAATGACCAATTAGAAGTTGAAGCCCAAAATAAGAAGGCTGATAATAACACAGAATTTAGCTGCCCTTGATGTGTTCAAGTCACCTGGCCCAGACACTTCATTACAAGGAATTGAAATATCTGGTGGGTGTGATTGCTAAAGCACATTTGGGGATCTTGAGGACAAATGTTGTCTTGATCTTTTTTAATAGAGAAAGAAAGGAAGAGTTCACAGATAAGAACCATAGCTGGAAATTCCTGGAGCTAATACCACAAGATTAGGTGTTGGGGAGAAGAGGGGATAAAATAGGGACTTGGTTGCTATGGTTATATTGTATTGGACAAAGGGATAATAAAGGTAGGTACCTCTTTGGGATCACGTAGCGTATGCAAAAAATTATTGGACTCTACCTTGATAGACTTGTGTCCATCTTAATTTTAAAGCTTTTTTGACTTTTAGTCAATAAGTAGCCAGTCAATACACATTTTAAACTACCCACTGTGTGCCAGGCACTGAACTAAGATCTGGAGATAAAAAGAAAAGCAAACAATAATTCCTACCCTTGAGAAGTTCATAATCTAGTAACAACTTTCATTTCACCATGAATAGCTTTTATGTAGCCCCAACTAGAAAGGATTTTTTTTTTTTTTTGCATCTACCTCAGTCAAGTGAATATCCACAGGAAGAGGAATGATGTATTCTCAGAATTGATTTTGCCTCCACTATATAGCTGATATCTCTAAGACCTAAGATCTTCCTTCCAAAAGAAGGTAAAAGGAGACAGAGAGTAGAGAGAATAGCTGAGGAGGAAAGGGCAGTAGTGGTTACCTCTCTCAAGCCCAGAATGCCCCCAGAAAATTCTAGAAATGATGATCTATGGTTATGGAACTAAGGAGCCCCTGAAGAGTGGCTCATTTATAGGATGTAAATCTAAAGCTCAATAGTAAAAACAATGAAAACAGTAGAGTCTGTGATTCAGGGCTAGTACATGTTCCACATGGTAGATAGTGGGATAATGGAATTAAGAAGATATGGATTCAAAAACTACCTCTGAACCATATTAACTATATCATCATGAGTAAGTCACTTAACTTCTCAGTGCCCCAAGAAACCCTATGAGGCTCTTAAATTACAGATGTGTTTGCTGATTTATATTACTTAAAGCAATTTCCATATCACTTTTTTAAGTTTAAGTTTAAGCAGTTTCTCACATCAATAAAACTCACAGACCTAGGGGATAGTGATATCAAATTCATACATCAAAGGACTGCTGTAAAAATACTTTTATCTCTACTTATATGAAGCATATGATGAAAGTCTCATATTATTTTTGTGAAGAAAATTTAGAAATATGGGCTAGACAAGAGTTCAGTTAGGTGACCAGAAATGACTGAATAGCTAGATACAAAAATACAGTCATTGATCATTTGGGTGCTAACTTGAAAAGAGTTCTACTGTATAATAATTCAAAGATCTGTGATTGGTTCAGACTTTGATAAAGACAAAGATGCTGATGCTATAAAACTAGAGGTAGAGAATAGGGAGAAAGGAACCCAACAATAGGTTATATGACAGAGTCAGAATACAAAAAAAATCTTGACCCAAGGGAATACTAGGCCATTGTCTGAGATAAAGGAAAGGACACCGCATCTGAAAGTAGAGAATATGGTTCAAATCTTGACCCTATCGTTTAGTAATTGTCTAACCCTGAGCAAATAACAACTTTTATAGAAGTTCTTAGTCTTCTTATCTGTAAAATGAGAGAGTTTTGATGAAACTTAAAAGGATTAAATATAAAGTCTTACTATTGGGTTCAAAAAAATTGACTGATTCAAAATAAAGTAAAATTTTCTCAATAGCAGAATATCTGAAACAATGATATAGGAATTTTAATGAATTGAAAACTCAATATGCAATACTAACAAACCTATGGCAATGAAAAAGTGAACATGATTTTAAGAAAAGTATAGTGGTAGGCAGTCAAGATAGCAGAGTAAATTCAGGAATTCAACTGAGTTCTTTCAAAATTCCTCTACAAACCACTTTAAAATAATTCCTCAAAAGAAAATCTTGCAATGGCAGAACCAATAAAAGGATGGGATAAAGCAATTTTTCAGCCCAAGACAACTTAGAAATTCAGTAGGAAAGATCAGTCTCACTGGAGTGAGTGGAGCACAGTGAAGCATATTTACACTTCATAAGACAGCAGTCTTGGGGGGGGGGTGCTTCAGATGTGGAAGCTTCTAAAGCTCTCAGCACAGGGATGGTAAGGACGTTGGATAACTGATCAGAATGAAATTAAATGGGATCCTTTTCTGGCACTGGGAACAGATCTCTGTTGCATTGATTTTATATATATATATATATATATATATATATATATATATATATATATATATATATATATATATATATATATATATTTCCAAATTACACTCCCAGTTTGAGGAAGAGTGCTTTTCCACTAGCTCTTGTATCCCCAGGGGAGTAGGGATCCTGGTTTTAAGATGGAAAAAAGTTTTTGTAGTGATTCACAGACCAGACCACAAGTCAGGAGAGCAATGATCACACCTCTCCTCATGTCATACCATCTTTGAAGAACTGAAAACTTATAGACTTTCAGCTCTAAAAATAGCAACACAAAAAACTGAAGTTTCAAATGGTTCCTCTTCCACTCCAAAAGCAGAGTATAACTTTAACATAAAGTTGGAAATTAAGAAATAGTTAGAGAAATGAGCAAACAACAACAACAAAAGGACTCAGACATAGAAAATTACTGTGGTGAGAAAAAAAAGTCAAGTCACAAACTCAGAAGAAAACAATGAAATCAAAAAATATTTAAATTGTCACAGCACCCTCCAAAAAATTCTTTAAAGAGTTCAATAAGAATTTTGGAAATCAAATAGGAAAAGTAGAGGAAAAATTAGGAAAAGAGTTGACAATGATGCAAGAGAATTATGAAAAGAGAGTCAGCAGCTTGTTAAAGAAGGCAAAAAAAAAAAACAACAAAAGAGAACTTTTTGAAGAATTGGACAAATTGGGGGGGGGAGCACAAAAAATTCTTTGAAAAAAACTAATTCCTCAAAATTAGAATTGGGCAAGTGAAAACTAGTGATTTCATAAAAAAAAAAAAATCAAGGTTTAATCAAATAAAATCGAAAAAATAAAAGAAAATGAGAAATTTCTCATTGAAAAAACAAATGATCTGGAAAACAGATTAAGGAAAGGTAATTTTTTGAATTAATGGATTACCTGGGAGCCATAATTAAAAAAAACATAGACATCATATTTCAAGAAATTATTAAGAAAAACTGTACTCATATCTTAGAACCAGAAGACAAAGTAGAACTGAAAGAGTCTACCAATCACCTCCTGAAAGAGATCCCAAAATGAAAATTCCGTGAAATATTATAGCCAAATTCCAGACCTCCAAGGTCAGGAAGAAAATGTTACAAACAGTCATAAAGAAACAATTCAAGAGTCATGGAGCTATAGTTAGGATAACAAAATATTTAGAAGTTTCTACATTAAATGATCAGAAGGTTTGCAATGTGGTATTCCTGAAGGCAAAGGAGCTAGAATTACAACTAAGAATAACCCAACCAATAAAAGAGAGTATAATACTTCAGGGGGGGAGGGGAAGATTTTTAATGAAATGGAGGATTTTTGAGCATTTCTGATGAAAAGACCAGAGCTAAATAGAAAACTTGAATTTCAAATACAAGACTCAAATGAAGCATTAAAAAGATAAACATGAAGGAGAAATTATAAGAGTTCAAGTAGGTAAAACTGTTTATATTCCCTACATAGGAAAATGATACTTGTAACTCTTAAGAATTTTATCATTGTTAGATAATTTACAAGGAGTATACATAGAGAGAGGGCATGAGTGTGAGTTGACTCTGATGAGATGATTTCAAAAAAATAAAATTAAGGTGTAAGAAAAAGGGGTATATTAGAACAAGAAGGAAGGAAGAGGTAGTATGGGCTTAATTATCTCACGTAAAAGAGTTTTTACAGTGGTGGTAAGGTGAGGGAGTGCCAGAGAATGCATGTATCTTATTCTCATTGGAATTGGCTCAAAGAGGGAACAACACATACACATGTACATTGACACACATGTATGCACACATGTACACAAACACATACACAGGGAAGTAGGAGAGTAGAACAATAAGAAGGTGTACTGATGGAAGAGGGAATGGATTGGGGGAGATAATGAACACTAACAAAACAATTTTGAAGAGGTAGAGAGAAAAGAAAAAGAAAATGAAATCAAAGCAGTTACATACAAAGGCTGAAAGGAATAGAAGAGGGTAGAGAGACGTGGGGAGGATAAGCAGGAAATAGGATGGAGGAATAAATAATTATGATTGTACATTTACAATAATTATAATTGTAATTGTGAATGTGAATGGGATGAACTCACCTACAAAACAGAAACAGAAAGAGGAATGGATTAAAAGAAAGAATCTGACAATATGTTATTTACCCCAAAAAACATATTTAAAGCAGAAAGACAGACACAAAGTAAAGGTAAGAGACTGAAGTAGAATCTATTATGTTTCAGCTTAAATTAAAAAAAAAAAAAGACGGGTAGCAATAATGACCTCAGGAAAAGCAAAAGGAAAATGAAATAGATGTAATTAAAAAGAGATAAATAAGGAAATTATATTTTGCTCAAAAGTACCACAAACAGTAAAGTAATATCAACACTAAACAGATATGGAACCAATGGTATAGCATCTGAATTCTTAAAGGAAAAGTTAAATTATTTACAATAGGAAATAGATAGTAAAATGTCAATGGTGGGGGAACTCAACTTTCCCCTCTCAGAATTAGATAAGTAAGTCTAACCAAAACAATAGCCACAGAAGAATTTGAGGAGATAAATAGAATTTTAGAAGGGTTAGATATAATAGACCTCTAGAAAAAATTGAATGGAATAGAAAATAATACACCTTTTTTCTAAATGGTATAAAAACACCTGCATGAAAATAGACTATGTATTAAGGCACAGAATCTTCACAACTAAATGCAGAAATATTAAATACATCTTTTCCAGATCATAGTGCAATAAAATTACATTCAATAAAGATCCATACATAGATTAAAATTAATTAGAAACTAAATAATCTAATTTTAAAGAATTAGTGGATCAAAAAACAAATCATAGAAATGATTACTAATTTCACTTAAAAATGACCACAATGAATCAACATAATAAAATACATGGGATGCAGTCAAAGCAGTTCTTACAGAGATATTTATATCTCCCAACATTTACATATATACTAGAGAAAGAGCAAATCAATGAATTGGGTATACAACAGCAAGATCAAAAACCTAGAAAAAGAACAAATTTTAAATCAGAAAATCAAAGACCTGATTAATGAAACTGGAACTAAGAAAACCTTTGAACTAACAAATGAAACTAGGACCTGGTTTTATAGAGGGTTGACACAATGAACTAGATAAACTAATTTGATTTATTAAAAAAAAGAAAATTAAGCTAGTACCAAAAATTAAAAGGGCAAATTTGCCACAAATGAAGATTCTTTCATAAAGAGTTATTTTGCTCAATTAAATGCCAATAAATCTAATAATCTAAGTGAAATAGGTGGATATTTACAAAACATAAATTGTTCATATTAAAAGAAGAAATAACATACTTGAATAATGACCTCTTAGAAAAAAAATTGAACAACCCAATGACCACCCTAAGCAAGAAACCCTGAGAACACTTGGATTCACAAGTGAATTCTACCAAGTATTTCAACAACAATTACTCCAATACTACATAAACTATTTGGGAAAATAGGCAAAGCAGGTTTTCTAACAAATTCCTTTTATGACATAAATGTGGTGCTGATACCTAAACCTGAGAGAGCAAAAAAAAAAAAAAAAAAAAAAAAACTAAGAAAATTATAAACTAATTTCTTTAACAAATATTGATTCAAAAAATTGAATAAATTACAAGAAAAGAAATTACAGCAATATATCATAAAGATCATATACTATGACAAGGTGGAAATTATGCCAGGAATACAGGACCAGTTCAATATTAGGAAAACTATCCGTGTAATTGACCATATCAATAAGAAAACAACAAAAATCATATTATCCTGTAGATGGAAAAAAAAAAAAGGAGCTTTTGACAAATACAACATGCATTCCTATTCAAAACACTAAAAAGCACAGGAATCAATGGAACCTTTCTTAAAATAAGTAGTATCTATATTAAATCATCAGCAAGCATTATCTAGAATAGAGATAAGCTAGAAACTTTCCCAATAAAATAAAGGATGCCTATGTGTATAAGCACTATTATTCAATACTGTACTAAAAATGTCACCCATAGCAACAAAAGAAAAAGAAAATTATAATAGATGATGAAAAACCAACCTATCACCTTTTGCAAAAATATATGATGATATATTTAAAGAACTCTAGAGAATCAACTAAAAAACTCATTGAAACAAATAACAACTTCAGCAGAGTTGCAGGATACAAATAAATTCACATAAGTCATTGGCATTTCTATGTATTATCAATAAAGCCCGGTAACAAAAAATAAAAAGAGAAATTCCACTTAAAAGAACTGTAGATAATATAAAATACTTGGAAGTCTATCTGCCAGGAAAAACTCAGGAACTCTATGAACACAATTACAGAACACTTTTCACAGTAATAAAGTCAGAATATTTAACATTTGGAAAAATATTAATTAGTTATTGATAGGCTGAACCAATATAATAAAAATGATAACTCTACCTAAGTTAATTTACTTATTCAGTGCCATACCACTCAAACTACCAAAAAGTTATTTTATAGGGTAGAAAAAATAGTAACAAAATTCATCTAGAATAACAAAAGATCAAGAATATGAAGGAAATCAAAGAAAAATAACCAAAGGAAAGTGGAACAAGTGTTCCAGATATCAAACTATATTGCAAAGTAGTAATCAGTAGTAGTAGTAGTTGCAAAGTAAATTATCAAAACTATCTGATACTGTCTCAGAAACAGAATGGTAAGTTGATTAAATAGATTAGGTACACATTACACATTAGCAAAAGTCCATAGTAATGTAGTATTTGTGCTAAATTAGTAATGCAATGATTCCAGCTTGGGGAATACAAATTCACCACTTGATAAAATTTCTGGGAATACTGGAAATTCCTGGAAAGTTCAATATTAAGTATAGAACATATCATACCATATACAAAAATAAGGTCAAAATGGATACATGATTTATTTATCTATCTATCTATCTATCTATCTATTTATTTATTTAAAATGTGATATCCTAAGTAAATTAGGGGGTCATGGGAAAATGAGCCTGTCAGACTTATGAGTAAGGGAAAAATTTATGACCAAACAAGACAAAGAACATAATGGGATATAAAATGAATAATTTTGATTATGTTACATTTTTAAAGTTTTCGCACAAACAAAACCCAGTGAAGTTAAGATTATATGGAAAGTAGAAAATTAGATGGGGAGCAGGGGGAGAGGGAGAGGGTTTTCCCAGCAAATTTTTCTAATAAATACTTCATTTCTTAAATATATAGAAAACTGTGTCAAATTTATAAAAATAGATACAAATCATTCCCCAATTGATATATAGTCAAAGAATATGAACAGGCAGTTTTCAGAAGGAGAAATCAAAGTTATCTGTATGTAGTTAATTATATGAAAAAAATGTTCTAAATCATTATTAATTAGAGAAATACAAATTAAAACAGTTCTGTGGTACTACCTCACATTTATCAGATTGGCTATCATGATAGAAAATGACAAACGTTAGAGAGAATGTGGAAAAAATCAGGACACTAATGCATTATTGGTGGAGGTGTGAAGTGATCCAACCATTCTGGAAAGCAATTTGGAATTGTGCCCAAAGAGCTATAAAATTGTGTTTGTCCTTTAACTCCTTAATACCACTACTAGGTCTGTATCCCAAAGAGATCAAAGAAAAAGGAAAAGGGTCAATTTGTACAAAAATATTTATAATAATAGTGAAAGAATTTGAAACTGAATGGGGATACCCATCATTTGGAGAATGGCTGAACAAGTTGTAGTGTATGATTGTGATGGAATATTATTGTGCCATATAAAAGTGATGAGCAGGATGCTTTCAGATAAACCTGGAAAGATTTACATGGACTTTCACAAAGTGAAATGCATGGGACATTGTATACAAACAGCAATATTGTATTGTGTGTCAATTGTGAATGACTTAGCTATCTTAGCAATGCAGAGATTCAAGACAATTTCAAAGAGCTTATGATGAAAAATGCTATCCACATTCAAAGAAAGAACTAATAGAATCTGAATGCAGACCAAAGTGTACTTTAAAAAAAACTTCTTTATTTTTCTTAGTTTTTTATTTTGTTTTGTTTTTTTGGGGGGAGATGGCCTTTGTTTTTTACTAATGACTAATAAAGAAATATGTTTGCATTCCTGCCCATGAATAATCTATAACAAATTGCTTGCCTGTTAGGTTCTTACTAAGTGCTAATGAGATAATAAGATATTAGATTCTTACTAAGTGCTAAGTCAGTACTTGACAATTTTCTAGTTCCGGCCTTTCCTGGGAGTTTGACTTGTGAATTCCTGGGGAAGAGCTTGCGTGCTTGGGAGGAGCAAGTTCATTGGTTGAAGTGGTTCTTCCCAGAAGCCCTTGCATTATCCCACGCCCTTTCTCTGGGAGGATAAAGAGTGCAGCTTTGGAGAAAAAAAGTCAGTCTCTGCTCTAGACAGACTTGAGGCAGCTCTCTGCAGGAAGGGAAGTTGGCTCTCTACAGGAAGAAGAATCTGTCCTAGAGATTTGAGTTGACACAGAAGTTCTCCTCCCAGAGAGCAATCGGCAGCTTCTGGAGACAACAGCACGTTACACTTGCCATCTCAGAGATACAAAAAAGGTGAAAGAGAAAGAAAGAATTTGGAACTCTAAATTTTAAAAAGTAAAAGGTTAAAAACAATTTTATAAATATATTGAAAAAATAAAATATATACTGTTAAAAAAAGAAAGAAAAGTATAGTGTCCTAAATTAGGGAGATGATAGTCTCATTGTTCTCTTCCCTGGTCAGAACTTAACCAGAATATTGTGCTAGTTCTGGACACTACCTCTAACTATGTATTTGATAAGTTCAAGGGTATCTAGAGGAATATATTTGGAATGATAAAAGGCATCAAGATCGTTACAGGACCACAAAATTTTAGAGTTGATTGGGTCCTCAATTTCCATTTAATCCAATCTATGCCACCAAAAGAATTTCTTCTACAAATTTTCCAATAAGTGGCTGTTAATTTTTTATTCGAAGACCTCTAATTAAGTGATACCTACTACTTCCCAAGAAGCACATTATACTTTTGAAGAACTCCCTTATATCAAGTTGAGATTTGTTTCTTTTACTACTTCCTCCTCCATTTTGTTTTTTAGTTTTGATCTTAAGAGTGAAAGTAAATTTAATACCTCTTTCACACTATAGTCTTTTAAGTATTTATAAATGACTAGCAAGCTCTTGTGTCTTCTTTTCTCTAAGGAAAAACATACCTTCTTCCTTCAGCCAGATCCTTGGCTTGGATTTGAGGTCCTTCACTAATTTGGTTGCTCTCTTCTTATCACCTTCCTGGTTATAAATGTCCTTCATAAAAAAGTAATGCTCAGAAATACACACAAGAATCCAGGAAAGATCTGACCACAAGAATAAAGGGAGATTGTTGCTGACTAATCTCTGATGCTTCATAATCATATATAGAATTTTCTTGGTAAAGACACTCAACTAATTTGTCACTTCCTTCTCCAGCTTACTTTACAGATGAGAAAACTGAGCAAATAGGATTAAATTACTTGCCCATGATCACACAGTGAGCTCCTGTGGCTGGATTTGAACAAAAGTCTTCCTGACACAGGGCCCAGCATTCTATCCACTGAGCTACCTAGCATTATTCTTTGAAATTATGCCTCCTTTTTCCAATTAATTTATTTACTTTAATACACATTGCTTTAGGAATCATGTTGGGAGAGAAAAATCAGAACAAACAGGAAAAACCATGGAGGAGAAAAAAAAAAAAAGGAAAAAATAAGTGAACATAGCATATATTGATTTATATTCAGTTTCCTTTGTTCTTTTTCTGGATGCAGATGGCATTTTCTGTCCAAAGTCTATTGGGATTTCTTTGAATCACTGAACCATTGAGAAGAACCAAGTCTTTCATAGTAGATCATTGAACATTCTTGCTATTATTGTATACAATGTATTACTGGTTCTGTTTGTCTCATTCAGCATCAGTTCATGTAAATCTTTCCAGGCCTTTCTAAAATGAGCTTATTCATTATTTTTATAGAACATTAATATTCCATTACCTTCATATACCACAGCTTATTCAACCATTCTCCAATTGATGGGCATTTACTCATTTTCTAATTCTTAGTTACCACAAAAAGAGCTGATACAAACATGAATTACATCTCTCAATACAGCTCAAGATCATGTTAGCTTGTCTGCATGCCATTTCATACTATTAATTCATACTGAATTTGCAATCCACTCAAATTTCCACATTTTGCCTAAACAAACATCTCTTTCTACTTGAGAAGTTAACTTTTTGAACTTTTTTCAGATTTTAGATTGCTAAATTTCATCTTATTCAATTCAGCCTGTTTAATCCATCAAAATATTTGGTGAGCTTGACTCAATCGTTTTGTGTATTAGCTAACCCTCCCACCTTTGACTTACCTATATATTGTTAAGAGTTTCATCTTTGCCTTTATCTAAGCCTTGGATAAAAATATCAAATAGGGCAGGGTCAAAACAGATTTGTAATATGTTACACTGAAGACTTTCTTCCAGAATGACATGAAATCACTAATAATTCCTCTTTGGCCAAAATCATTTAACCACTTTCAAATCCACCTAATTTTGATCAAACTCATCTCTTTCCATCATTTCAATTAATAGCATAAAGGAATCTATGAGGCATTTTGCTAAAATCATGTAAGTTACATAGATAAATTCTTCTCTAAGGCTAATAACTCTGTAAAAAAGGGAACTACATTTAGGCTAGTATGACCTGTTCTATGGTAGCCATACATGCTATTTCTGACCACTGTTTCCTTTTCTAGATGTTAATTAATGATTTCTTTAGTAATACATCCTAGATTATTGCCAGAAATCAAAATCAGATTTACTGAACTAATCAAATTCAAATTCAATGAATAGCTCTACATCCAACTTTCCTATTAAGTTGCCCACATCTCCATTTTCCCCATAAGAATATCATGTTATTTTATTTATTTTATTTTATAGCACTACTAAAATTAAGTAAAAATATATCTATAGCATTCCACTGATATGTTACTTTAAGAAGTTGATAAAAAAAGAAATGGAATGCATCTGGTGTCATCTTTATAAAGCAATGTTAACTCTTGGTAATAACTATTTCCTTTTGTAAATGTTCACCAACTATTTGTTTAATAAAATATTTTGAAATTTTTCTAGGAATATAAGTCAAATTCACTAACCAGAAGTTAATAGATTTCATTCTCTTCCCCTTTTGGAAAACTGGTCAACATTTTCCCTTCTTTTCTTCCTAGGTACCTATCTCATTCTCTATCATCTTTCAGATCTCACTGACCCATAACTCAACAATTCCATCCTTTCAACTCCCAAAGATTCTGTTTATCTGATCCATGTGATGTTAACTCCTCAGGAGCAGTGACTACTTATCCTACAATCTTCTTTGATGTTAGTCACTTTGGTTCTGTCTTTCCAATCTAAATATCATTTTTCTTAGCAGAAAAAATAGGAAAAAATGATAACTTAGCATTTATGCCTTCTCTCTTTTATTTATTAATCATTTAACGTCATTCCTTCCACCTTGAACACCAGTCATACACTTTTCATGATTTTCTCTTTTTCTCAACAATTCAAATAAACAATTTGCTACATAGAATTAGCTAAAAAATAATGCAGGTATTTGCTCTGAAGAGAAGACAACTTAGCAGGACATGGTAGATATTTTGAAAATATTGATGGACAATCATAAGAAAGAACAACTAGGTACGTTCTTCTTGAAAAGTAATATCAATGTGTAGAAGGTCCAGAGAGACAGATTTCATTCTGAAATAAGGAAAAATACCCTAACAATTAGAATTATTTCAAATTGCAATAAGCAACTTCCAGAGGCAGTGGTCTTTAATAAAAGGCTAGATCACTTCTTATAAAAGGAATTCAACTTGAACTATTGGTTTAAAAGATGGCTTGTGGGTTGCTTCCAATTTAATAGTTTTATGATTCTGTAAAATATGAGACAATAAGAAATGCAGAAGATTTGTAGGAAGGGTCTCTCTATGACATCCCTGAAATCATAGACCATAGGAAGCTATTTTGTCCCCTTGTAAACGTCTCTGGTAAAAGGCTTAGTTAGGGATGATATGGAATCAAAGTTCAAAATGTGATCTGGAACAGCCTAGGAGTTTCCTGAATGTAAACACTTATCTTCCAATATAGAACAGAATCTTTAGGGTAGATGAGACAAATCATAGGATCTAGAGCTAGAAAAGATGTTAAAAATCTAGTCCAGTCCTCTCCCTTTATAGATGAAGAAAGTGATTTGCTGAGGGTCACATAGTAAGCAGTAAATTTATTCAGATATAAATCCTGTGATTCCAAATCAATACCAAACCATGCTTCTGTCAACCCAAATTTTTGGGAGTCTCTTTTGTCCTAAAGTAGCAATACCACAAAATTCCTCAATTTCTTGTTCTAGCATTTAAGTTTGCAGAATATTCTTTTTGAGAGAGACCACGCTAGTCCTCAAAATAAACAAGCTCAATATTCAATCATAGAAATTTGTCATATGAGTAAGTCAGGGAACATTATCTACTCTGAAAAAAGATTTATTTTATTTTCTACAAAATTCTAAATTTACATACATTCAGTTAACTCCTGAGTTATTACACAAATTATTCTCTCCCTTCTCAAATTATTGTATTTAGTCACTGTTGATTAGAAAAATGCAATTAAAACAACTCTGCATTTCACATCTCTCATGTTGGCTAAGATGATAGGAATGGATAATGAAAAATGTAGGAGAGAATATAAGAAAACTGGGACACTAATGCATTGTTGGAAGAGTTGTGAACTGATCCAATTATTCTGGAGAACAATTTGTAACTGTGCCCGAAGTGATAATAAACTGTGCATACCCTTGAATCCAATAATGTCCTTACTGGATCTATATTCCAAAGAGGCATAAAAAAGGAAGAGAATCCACAGGTAATAGCTCTTTGTGTAGTATCAAGGAACTGGAAATTGAAGGCATGCCCATCAGTTGGGGAATGGCTGAATAAGTTATGATATATAATATTGTTCTATAAGAAATGATGAACATTTCAGAATTTCAGAAAAGCCTGGAAAGACTTATATGAACCGATGCTAAACGATGCACAGCCAAGAGAACACTGTGCACAGTAACAATAAGATTATGAGATGATCAAGTATATTGGATTTTGCTTTTTTAAATAATGAAGTGATTCAAGGCAATTTCAATACATTTGTGATAGAAAGTGCATTCCATATGCAGAAAGAGAACTATGAAGACTGAATGTGGATCAAAGCATAATATTTTTACCATTTTGTTATTATTGCTTGTTTTCTTGTTTTTTTTTTTTCTTTACCATGTTTTCCCCTTTAGATCTGATTTTTCTTTTGCAACATGACAAATATGGAAATGTGTTAGAAGAATTACACTTTTAACCTATATCAAATTGCTTGCTGTCTTGAGAATGAGGGGGAAAAATATGGAATACAAGGTTTTCCAAAGGTGAATGTTGAAAACTCTTTTGCATGTATTTGAAAAAATTTATTTAAAAATTTAAAAAATAAAAATAAATTATTGCATTTAGTTACCTGTTTAAAATAGGTAGGTGACTTAATGAATAGAATACAAAGCCTAGAATCAGGAAAACTCATCTTCCTGAGTTCAAATCGGCCTCAGACACTCACTGGTTGTGTGACTCCTAGGAAAGTAATTTAATCCTGTTTGCCTCAATTTACTCATTTATAAAACTAGTTGGAGAAGGAAATGACAAAACATTTTAGCATCTTTGTCAAGAAATGGGGTCATAAAAATTCGGAAATGAATAAAATAATTGAAAAATAAATTCTTTCCCTTCTTAAATCATATTTTAGTTATTTTTTTTAAAATGCTTTAACTCTTGAAAAGAAGGGATTGCTTTTCATCTTATATTTGTTTTACAAGTACCTAGAAAATTTGCCTTTAAAATAATATTTTTAAAAAATGCTTGTCAAATTAAATTCTTGAATCTCCCTATAGAGCTCATTGGACTTAATTTTCATTTCTGCATATTCAATATGGATTCATTCAAGCAAGACCTATTAACCTACTATGTGCAGAGAACACATAAATTATAAAGTCAATCCCTTTTTTTTTCTATAAAGTAAACATCTGCCATTCCTTTTACTTCACCCATCATTCTGATTGCATTTCTTCCTATTAAAATCTAACTTATTCTTTCTAAAATCCTGTGCTCATAACTGGGCTTAATACTTCAGGTGGATATCATTAGAGCAGAGGACTCTAGTTTGCTGACCAGGAGAAGTATTACTCTCTTGTAGATTCTAGAAACAGAAGTAGTTGACTTCTTTCTAGACTATATATTCCCTGAGGGCAAAAATTGCATCTAATTTCAATTTTATGCCAGCCCCAAGCATCAGTTCTAGCACTCTATACACAGCAGGTATTGAACTAATATGGGTAACTGATATATAGGTTGTCTCTCAGGAAGGCCTGGTGTGATATCATGCATGGCTAGGGCATCACATTTAGAATTAGAAGACCTAAAATTGAATCCCCATTTCTATTGCCAACTCCCTATGTGATAAAATTTTAAGTATTCATTTCCCTTCTTTGAGCCTCAGTTTCTTTAAATATAAAATAAAAACATTGAACTAGACCTCTAAGATTCCTTTTTGGTTCCAAAAACTTATGATTCCATGAGTAAATGGCTTTCTACAGCTTCTGGATTATGTGATAATAGAAAATCCTTGGCAACTAACCACCAAAATCAACACATTTTGGCAAAAGTTATGCTAAAAGCCCTATGGAACAACTCAAAAATGACAAACTGAAAAACAGTAACATTTTATTAGCTGCTCTCATTTGTTCTGCTGTCCAGGCCCTTGAAGGGATTAGTCCTGGATTTGTTTGGGAAAAGCTGGACTCTGCCTTTATCATCTGTATATAGGATAATGACGTTATCTGGTTTGGCCCACTTGGGCTCCACTCCATGGGAATTATGTTTCCTTTGATCTTTTCTGTAAGGGTAGTGGAGATGTCCTTCCTGAGAAACTTCAAGTCCAAACAAACTAGCTCCAACTTCATGATAAGGAGCCAAAACATCCCAGGAAAAATGAGGCCTTTGGTTTCCCTTCCCTCTTACTGCAAGCAATAAAAATGAAGTCTAAGCCCACTGATCTTAAAGTATTCCCTTTAACACACATATGTAGATACACACACACACACACACACACACACACACACACACACACACACACACACACCCTTTCCCAGGTTTAGAACTAACAGTTAGTCCGAGCATGAAGGGTCATCTCATCTGGAAATCATTGAAACCATCTCTTTTATTTTTATCTTATAGATGGGGAAACAGGAATCCAGAGAAATTCAACAAATATCTGACATCACTGTAATAGTTAGCCTTGGTGAAAGGATTAAAATATAGGACCTCAGGACCCTTGAGTGCAGATCTAGAACTCTTTTCATTACACTATGATATAATAGATTGTGTGATCTAACTTCCCTTTCTTTTTCTTTTTGAAACCTTAGGGCTAAAAAAAGGAAGCAATTTGCCCAAAGTCACATAACAAATTGGTGGCAAAGACAAGAATTTCAGTCTTCTGACTTCCAGATCACTACTCTTTATACTATACTACATGGCATTGCATAAATACACTGTAAAGACAATGGTCATTGGTATCTGGGAATTTGAATGCAGCCATCTGATTTGGGTAGGCTGTCTCCATTCTATGTAATCAATGGCAGCAGTGAACTTGGATCTCAGGTTTATGAATGTGTGTGTATGTGTGTGTGTGTGTGTGTGTGTGTGTGTGTGTGTTTGTATTCTAACTACAATAAATCAGCTAATAAAATCACCCATAAAGTATTACTCTGGCAATCAGTTTACCATTGTCCCATTCCCTTAAAAAGTTCTAACATCTCTAAGCTAGTGCTGCTCAAGATGGGCCAAGTTGCTTTAGGTTGATCAGACAGGATACTTATATTGAACACCAAAATGTGTCCAGAGTAGTTAACAGAATCAAGAAAAGGAGGAAGGAAGGAAAGAAGAAAGGGAGAGAAGGAAGGAAAAAAGGATGGAGGAAATATCTACTATGTGCTAGATGCTATGCAAAGTACTCTATAAATATTATTTCATTTGATCCTCACAACAACCCTTGGACACAAGTTATTATTATTTACATTTTAGAGTTGATGTAGCCTGATTTGACTGCCCTAGAATGGAAACCTCCAAATGAATTTCCTACCAAGAGAAAGTGTCTATGATGACAGAGAAATATTCCATGATAAAAAGATCTGATGCTGAGGGAAATTCTAGTCATGGTGGCAAAGTCAAGAGAATTAATCAACTTGCCCATAGTCACCCAACTAGCTAGTGTCTGAAGAATGATTCAGATTCAAGTTTTCCTGCCTCCAAAAATATCAGTAGGATAAACTGATGCTAAGTGAAATGAGCAGAACCAGGAGATCATTATACATGGCAACAACAAGATTATAGGATGATTAATTCTAATGGATGTGGCTGTCTTCAACAATGAGATGATTCAAATCAGTTCCAATTATTCAGTGATGGAGAGAGCCATTTACACCCAGAGAGAGGACTGTGGGGACTGAATGTGGTTCACAACACAACATTTTCACTCTTTGTTGCTTGCTTGTATTTTATTTTACTTCTCTTTTTATTGGTTTGATTTGATTTTTCTTGTGCAGCACAATAATTACATAAATATGTATGCATATATTAGATTTAATACATATTTCTACCATGTTTAACATATATTGGACTAGTTGCCATCTAGGGAAGGGCGTGGGAGAAGAGAGGGAAATTTGGAACACAAGGTTTTGCAACGGCTAATGTTGAAGAATTGTCCACATATGTTTTGAAAAATAAAAAGCTTTAATAAAAAAAAATTATCAGTAGGGAAATGGACAAAGATATAGGAGGAGACTTACTGCTCAGTGAACCAAACTGTAATAAAATAAGAACAAAGTAGTAGGGAAATGCCCACTGAAGTTCTCGAGGGAAAGCAAATTGTTCTGAAAGATACTGTCAGTGAAGTGGCTCTTGAGCAGAAATGCGAGATACTTGTTGGTTGGCAGGTCTGTGCCTTTGGCTTGCATGATCTATGATTGCTTTAAAGAGGTTTTGTAACCTCTTATCCAATTTTTGAACTCTGTTAGTTGGGTTTTTTCATCTTTCTCCCTCCAATCTCTCAGAGGAGTATCCAGAACTCAGGGAAATGACTCAGGCAATGTGGCACCATACATAAATAGTCCTGGATTTAGAGTCAAGAAAGCCTATGCTTGCATGCCTCCTCATAGAATTACTTTGAACCAATCATTTAACTTCTGTCATCCTCAATTTACTCAGCTGTAAAATAGTAATAATAACAGCTATAGTGATTAGATAAATATGTTGTTGTTATCTCTTTTGCATTCCCCTGACTACCACTGTCTGATAAATCCTCCCAGGAAAGATCTTGAGTGTCAAGGGATCAGGAAACTGATTTTAGCTTCAACCAGAACATAAATAATTTTTTGTGATCAAATTTTGCTTTTGTACAATCAGTACTTAGCATGGTGCTTATTACATGGCAGGGGCCAATAAAATCTTATTGATTAATATAATAATCACAATTAGTAATAGGTCAGTTGGTGGTTCAGTGGATAGAACACTATGTCTAAAATCAGAGAGAGCTGTGTGATCCTAAGCAAGTCACTTAACTCTTTTTACCTCAAATTCCTTATCTATAAAATGAGCTGGAAAAGGAAATGGCAAACAACTCCAGTATCTTTGCCAAGAAAACAGCAAATGGGATCATGAAGAGTTGGATATGACTGGAAAGTGACTGAACAACAAATAAATAATAATAAGACCTAGCATTTATATAACATTTAATTTTTTGTAAAACACCTAATACATTATCACATTTGATTGAGCCTCACATTTTCCCCTCTCTCTAAGGTAGGGATTATTATTATCCCCTTTTTCTAGATGAGGAAACTAAAGTTGAAAGAGATGACTTTCCTTGAATCACATAGCTAGGAGACAAATCCCAACATAAGAATTTCCATTTCTTCAAAGCCAGTTCGGCTCCCCCCCCCCTTTACCAGCCTCACCAGTGGCACTCAAACATACTCAATCTGTGAGCCGAGGTCTGTATCTACTGCAAGACATTTCCTGCTCCTAAGTTTGGGGGGCAGTAAGGGGCCATCAACAGTCCCCATCCCTTCATCCCAGGCAGATAATGAGTGAGTGCCCATGTGGTCTGTTACACAACACTAACCTCTTATTTCACTGTCTGCAGTTATTTTCAGTAACTATAATATGAACATCATCTCAATTAACAGAGTACCTTCAGGGCTTTCCTCCACCAACCATTCCAGCACGATTGTCCACACTGTCATCAGCACCTAATCAACTGATGATGGCTGAAAATGAGGAAGGCCAATCCCAATAAATCCAAGGGATGGTAATTTTTCTCTTTTAATGTCCTTCTCCCTCCTTCTTCCTTCTTCCTACGGCACAAAGCACTAAATTAATGTCACCGCGGTTATTACAGTAGCACAGCTATGGCGAGTATTCGAGCTACGATCCTGGAATATTTTACCTCAGCATTTATTTGTCCATAAAATAAAACAGGATTTATTGCCGTACTCTCCAGTTTGAGGACTGCATGGACAGCAGCTGTGACAACTCCTTATCTCCACTACAGGTAGAGATATAGGGATGTTTCCAGGAACTAAAGAAAAACAAGGATCTTAAGAGTCAATCAATGAGACTCACTCTGAGTCTGTTTTTATATTGCAGGCAGCATAGTGTATAAGGAAGAGAAAAGAGTCCACCCAATAAGTGAACTTTTCAATTTGACAATTTGACCAATTCACCAATCATTTCTTAAATACTCACTGTATTCTCAGGACAATGAACTCGGTATTGTGAGAGATGCTGTGGTCATCATTGTGGTTGTGTCATTCATTTGTGACCCCATTTGTAGTTTTCTTGACAAAGATACTGGAAGAATTTCGAATTTCATTCTCTAGCTTATTTTACAGATGAGGAAGCTGAGGCAATCAGGATTAAGGGACTTGCTTAGGGTCACACAGAAGAAAAAATGTTAAAATTCAGATTTGAAATCTGAGAGATGTCTTCCTAACTGCAGACCCAGAACTCTATCTACTTTACCACCCAGCTACATCACTGTGAGAGGTGAGAGTATGAAAGGAATCATTCCACGTGTTATACTCTATGGTACAGTGGAAAAAGGGCTAGATAAAGTGAAAGGAGCCAGGTTTGAACCCTGACTTTGATACTTCCTACCCATGACACTTTGAGTAAATAACTTAATTCTCTTAACAATTTAGTTATTGATTTCCTTACTTAAGAATATTTATTTCCTATCTATTAGTTCTAATTTAATAATAATAATTCCTAACAAACTAATTAGCAATAGGCAGTGTGAGCATGGTAAATAGTACTGGACTTGGAATGAGAAACTGGAGAAGGAAATGGCAAACCACTCCAGTATTAAATACTGCTTTAGACCCTTCCTAGTTAGCTGTGTAATCTGGGATTCTCCCTTGGCCATTATGTGCTTCATTTTCCTTATTTTGAGGGGGATGAGGTAGTCCTCCCTGTAAAGTCCCTTCCAGCTCAGAATCGATGATCTAGTGAAGTTGTTGGCTTCTAAGTTCTTTTCTATGTAAAAACCTATGGCTCTAAAATGACTCATACAATTAAGTGGATATTGCAGCTTCAACTCTGATCCTCAAGTTAAGCTTTGTGGGAACACACACCAAAAGAACATGACAAGGAAAGAGCAACACATAAACCCAGCCATGTTATAGATTTCTTGCACTCATGAATGATGTGCAAGGATGAAACAGGAACAAAGGTGTGAAAAGGATAGATCCCTGGGATCTGTGCACAAAGTATAACTTATTAGGTTTTATGGAAAGACACATAGAATTATCTAATTGTTTCAAGCAATATGATTATATTGAAAAGACATTAAGAAAGGAACTTCAAAAAACAAAACAAAACAAAACGAAAAACAAGATTCTGCCTAATATAATTCCCAATGAGTTCATTAAAGCACGAATACAAACTCCTGCTTACACACTCACGTAGACACATGTGCATAACACACACACACACACACACACATACACACACACACACACACACACACATCCTGTGCAGGGTGAGAGACTCCACCTTCAAGAAAGAGATCCTAAATTATAATTCATTGATTCTGAGGCCAATCATTTGGTATTTTGACTGCTAGCTTAGGAATATTCATATTTTCAAACTGCATTTAAATTTCCCCCTGCCATTAAATCTCTGTGCTCTATAATTAGGCTTCTCCTGATAAATACGGATATAGTTTTTGTACATTAGGAGTGTAGGAGCCTCTCCAGGAAGCAGGAAGGCCTGCTTGGAGGGTTTCCCTCTGTGCTGTAGTTCAATCTTGTTCCCCCTATGGCTATAGCCTCAGCAGTCTACAGGCTCAGGAGTAGTGGACATGAAAGCTTGGCTTCCCTCCATGGTGAGTCCTTCTCTGGGCCTCTAACCATCATTCCTTTCCCCTCAGACCCTTGGTGCTTTCTATCCCCACCCCTTCTATTTTTTATTTAAAAAAAAAAAAGCTTCCTAGCTCAGTACTAAAATGTTTACTCACTTAAACATAATTTGCATTCCAGAGCCTTAGTCCCATTTTACATGGTATTTATGAATAAAGCCTCACTGGTTTCAGCAACCAAAACAGATGTGGTTTGCCATAGGAAATGTGTACATAAAAACTTCCCTGGTTTAAAAAAAATTAAAAATCTCCTTGGAATAAATATTACTTTGTGAAATAAAATATAACATAAACTGAGATGTTTGTATGGTGATGTTCCTGTCCCTTCCTTGCAAACACAGTCCATCCAGAACCTAGGCAGGGCCCTTGTCAAGAGGTCTAGTTTCATCAAGGCTGGTGCTTTCTCTGGCCTCAGTCTGTTGACCAGAGCCAGGAAATGTGTTCCAGACTCTAAGCTGGTCATCAAGACTCATGTCCAGAGTCACCTCTTGTGAGTGAGACTTCTGCTGAGAGAGAACGAAATATTGGGTAATGAAGATAGAAAACCAATAAGAGGGGGGGAGAGAATAAAGAATTGCTTAGAATGAATTCTGCGGTAATTACTTGCGTTTTTGCTAACTACTGTATAAACAACACTTTTAACAAGGCAAATTGGAATCTTGAAGACAAATTTGCTTGGGGATAGAGCTTCAATTTATTACACGAGGATAACTGAAAACTTTGTTTCTGCTGCGTCGCAGTCAATTTCCACTGAGCGCACATTTTGAATGTGTGATTAATCATATGAGTGCAAGGGTTGCCAATAAGTACCAAAACCTTAAAACTATAACAACTTGCTCATTTTGTGCGGTCATTCCAAACAGCTAAACAGCCAGAAATTGTCAATGTGCACCCGGATCAATGCTCCAGGGTCTCCGCAAAAGATTGATTTCATTCTCAGAGGATTTCATCTTGCTCGTCAACAACAACACTTCATCCTCCCTAAATAATGTAATCGAATGCCATCCTCTTGTGCGGCACCCGGAAACCTAAGTCAGCCCAGAAGGTGGACAAGCAGGGCCAAGCAACACTAGGATGCTGCCAGCCGTCGCCTGAAGGAGGCTGCCTGGAACCGGTGTTGAATCAAAATGAATAATAGGACCCCAGAAAAATAGTGCCTTGGGTTAAAACTAAGAAATCTGCAGAGGGAAATCATCATACCACCTAGTGTTATAGTCTCCATCTTACCCAATTGACTACTTGCTCAGATTATATTCTTTTCTTGGACTCTGATCATTTCTCTTATCTTATGCATAGTTACTCTTAAACAGTTCCAACATAGACAGGGTTGAGGATGCATGGAAAGGGATATGTCTGTTAACAGGAATATGCGTGTTTATGCTCCTTGTTAGCTATTTACCCTGAAGATAAGACTTTCTAACTGTTGCCAAACAGTGATCTGCAAACACCTTGGCAGATCTTAGGTGCCCATAAAGTAGAAGTATATTAGAGAAAAACAGGTGTTTCTACCCAGTGTCTATATGTAACCTTCCAGAAGTCTTTGCAATATCAATGCTCTCTTTTCTAATTAGCACTCTTTGGCTAAGGGGTTTGCTCCATAATTCACTCTGCATGTTATCTTGACTTTGAAAGGCTCAGTTCTCCTGGGAAAAGGAATTCTCCCTCTAGACAGGAACAGACCTGACTCTACCATTCTCAGTTTCTCCCTCTGATTACAGTAGCTTGGGAGAATGCTTTTGATTGCCCAAACAGTCATCCCTCTTACATAAACATTGAAGAGACACCAAGTGCCTAATACATTTCTTAGGGGAAAAAAATAATAAGGTGAAATCACTTGGTTCCTTTGGAACCTAAAAATAAATTCAAAGGGGCTTCTCCCGACTGCTCTCAAGAGTATATATGGATTTCTTGCTGACATTCGGTTCCCTGAATTGAATGTCAAACTCACTGAGAAGAGTAAAAAAAAAAGAAAATAATAATGCTGTACTCTTATCATTATTAGAAGGGCAAGAAGAATGAAATATCATGATTATCATTAGGAAATCCTGTAAAACATATTTGTACATTATCTTGGGGGCAAATACAAGTGTCATATGTTCTCAGTTGTTAGGGGAGGAATACAGTAATATATTGTTCGCCCCAGGCCCCATCCGAGGAAAAGACTGGGTTGTTGAGAGCCTGTGCAGCCCAAACTTACAATTTCAATTTCAATTTCACTCTGTGGCACAGAGGACCCCCTCTTTACTTCCACCCCCCTACCACACATACACACAAGGGACCAGACAAAGGAAGAAGAAAAGAGTACATAGAGGATGAATCAAAAGAGGGGGACCCTGGGCTGACTGAACCAATTTTTGAAATGGGACTGGGGTTGAAAATTTTCCTGTGCATCTAGAATATTTGCCAAGAAATCTCATTAACATTTATCCCATTTTCTTTCTTGCATGAAAATCATATCCTAATGTTGAGAAGCCACGATCCTACTAGAGTTATTAGGGATATCCTGGAGGAAACCAGATTTTTTTTCACCATTCAAACCTTTGTACAGGATTCTTTCTATAGATCTCACAAGCATATTTATGTGTGTATGTATGTATAGATATATTTCTCTGTGTGTGTGTATGTTGTATGTATATGTATGAATGTATGTGGATATATTCTTTAATCATGTGAATGTGTATGTAATTTTTTAATACCTTACTCCTTAAGACCACAGCAAACAAGGAAGCCAAAGAAAGAGAGAAAGCAGGAATAGAAAGCAAACTGCATCTGAAATTAGAGTGTCTGGCCCTTTAAAAGATCTCTGTCTCATTACTTTTATGAGTTTAGCTAAGTCACTTCATTTCTCAAGGCCTCTGTTACCTCACCTGTAAAAAGGATAATTAGGTGATCTCTCACGTCCTTTTCAGATAGAAATCAATTATTTTATTAAAAAAAAAAGGAAAGAGAGGAAGAGAAAGAGACACACAGAGACAGAGACAGAGAGAGACAGAAACAGAGACAAAGAGACAGAGATGGAGATAGAGAGCGACAGAGAAACAAAGACAGAGACAGAGATTCCCCTCAAATTCCTCTCCTACCTGTATGTCTCTCTCTCTCCTTTATTACAAGACCTGAATTCAAATTCTGATTCTCTACCTTACTACCTGTATGATATTAGACAAAACACCTACTCTCAACGAGACTCAGTTTCTTCATCTGTAAAAGAAGGCTATTGGACTCCATAATTTCTGAAATCCCTTCTAATTCTAAATATATGATCCTATGACTTTATACATTAATTAGCCCACATAAGAATTAATTTATTCCTCATAATCATTCAATATGGAAGAAATACCCACAATAAAATCTGTTTCTCAAACATTTCTATTCCTAGTGTATTCCATCCCAGACTACTTGAAACTCTAGCTATTGAATTCTTCCTAATGAGGTCCTAACCTCACTCACATGGTCTTACAAGCTTCCCACCGGGACTTTGCCACATGCACAAGGCCCAAATCTGCCTCTTCCTTCTTCAAAAAGGTCTGGTCCCTCTTTCTGGACCTAACAGATTCTTGGAGTTATAAGGGACCTTATAAGATGAGGATGGGGCCAGGGGAAAACAATATATTATTGCATTCCTCCCCTAACAACTTAGAACACATGACATTTGTATTTGCCCCCAAGATAATATACAAATATGTTTTATGGGATTTCATAATGATAATCACAATATTTCATTCATCTTGCCCTTCTAATAATTATAAGAGTACAGTGTTTTTACTGTCTTCCTTTTTTACTGTACTCGGTGAGTTTGACATTCAATTCAGGGAATCTTAACTCCCCCAAAACGAAAAATTTCTAATGATGGAAAATTTGTTGAGGCAACCTGTAATCACTTTTAGTCAACTCTATATTAAGAAAAAATTGCTTAAATTAAAAATAAATCTTGTTTTTCTTCTCTTAAAATAGAAGCAACTCCATTAGATTGTAAGCTTCTCAAAGACAGACTTTTATTAACTCTTTTTGATACCTCCAGTGCTTAGCACAGGGCTTGGCACTTAGTAAATTCTTATTAAGTGTTTAGTGACTGATTACTTATTGAATCAGTTGCCAGTCATTGCTATCTTCTAAGAACAAGCAGAACAAATTAAAATTTGGCTTTCTAGCTCTCATATAATCTACATCTTTTTCAATTGCTTTCCAATTTATTAGTTCATCTGATTCTGATTAGAATCTTAGAAGGGTGGAAGGGAAAGGTATTATTGGATCCATTTTGCAGATGGGAAAAACTGATAGTCAGATAGACTTAAGTTAGAGTAAAGTCTATATATTAGATTTGAGTTCACTTGGTTCCCCAAAGCAATGCTTTCCCTTCTGCTCCTCCTGGTATACAAGGTGAGAAATATTCCATTTTGTTGAGAGTTTCTATTGTTGTTAGTCATTTTTTCAGTCTTATCTGACTCTTTGTAACATCCCCTTTTACAGTTTTCATGGCAAAGATACTGCAGTGGTTTACCATTTCCTTTTCCAGATCATTTTATGGATAAAGAATTGAAGCAAACCAGATTAAGTGACTTGCATGGGGTCACACAATTAGGAAGTATCTCAGGCTGCATTTGAACTTAGAGTCTTTTTGATACCACTCCCAGCACTCTCTTCATTGTGCTGAATAGCAAATACATGTTCAAGAAAAAAATTGAAATATAGACAGAGCAGAAGCATCTAACACCAAATAAATAGCAGAATCTCTGATTGGCACATACCAGACTCCCATGACCAGCAATGGAATAGGTAGAAATATCTAGTGGCCAAAAGGTACTGCTGGAAAACATTTGTCCAAATGTGATATAAGAGCCATGTATCAGTTTAATGGGAATAATTTAGGTTGCTGAATAGGGTTATCTAAATCAGCCCTTCTCTAATCCAGAGTTTCTTAAATTATGGGTCACAACCCTATATGAGATCATGTCACTCAATGTTAGGGTCACAAAATTGTGCTTTATTGTCAGTAAATGTTTGATTTGCATACTTCTTATATACCAGGGTCATGTAAAAATTTCTCGGGCAAAAAAGGGTCGTGGCTGTAAAAAAGGTTTAAGAAACCCTGCTCTAGTCCACTTTAACTCTTAAGTTTCTGATTTTCACTTGTTGGAAAAGTGTCAGATGAAATCTTACAATACTGTTTGAAATGATGTTTTGTCTATGGATGCCCACAGGAATCAAACGAAGTGCTGGAAATTCCTAGGTTTCAAAGAAAACAGGTTTGTACTTCTAGCTTTTCATTACAAAGGTGGGGAATTATGTATGGAATATTGCATTTCAATATTAAAATTGGTTAGTTTTGATAATAATTTTTTGAAAAAAAATTATTCTTTGTTATATGAAATACAGTGGAAGGGAAAGGAATATATTTGGAAGTAAAGATGATATAAAAAACAAAAAGAAGTAGCCAAAACAATTTTTCTTCTTTTATTCTATATTTGCAATTGTTTTCACAGTGCTGTAGACAGACCCTCCTACATAAAAGAAAACCTACTTATTTTGCTATAGAGTAAATTTCAGTTTCTAATCCTGACATGTATATATTATAGTATTATTATTATCACTCTTTTGTTAATAAAACTAATTATTAATTATTATCTCATATAATCTATAATTATTAATATACTCAATAATATTAGTCATATTAATATCTGGTACTTGTAGAATATATTTTTTCATTTGTTCTTGTAGTAAATCTATGAGGTAACTGGAATGGAAATTATTAACCCCATTTTCCAGATCAAAAGAATAATCTAGATTTATACATGTTAAATATCTTCTACAAAGCCCTTAATAAGTAAGTGGCATACTTGAGATTTGAACCTAAGCCTCCTGACTCTATTTTCTACCTTACCATGGTGTCATAGGCCATATTCCTTCATTCATTCATGTTTTCTTTCTAATTTAATTTAATGCATCTTTTTAGCAAGGATTTAAGTATCTATTGTACCTCCATCCTTGTTAAAAGCAGGCCAAGAATATACCAGCAGTTCCCATTTTTGAGGGTTTACAGTCCTGTAGCAAAGACAAGATAAACACTTATGAAATGGCTAGTCAACCCTCCTCATTTCCCAGTTTCTCCCTTCACTGTTTTTCAATGTGAATCCCTCTCCTTTCCACCCCCAGCACTGAACATGCTGTCTAGACCCAAAGGATGTATAGTCCCCAGAGAGGGAGAAAAATTTATTCATTCTTTGATTTATGCCCTCTCTAAATAAAAGTACCACTACCATGCCTGCTACTTCTGTTCTTCGTGGAAGTGCTGGCTTGGAGGTGAAGAACCACAGTAAGAAGAGCTTTGAAGAATTTTGGGTTTTTTTTAAAGGACTACCCTTGGGAGAAATGACTATACAAGCCCTTTATCATTATATTTTGTGGCATTTATTACCTTGTGAAGTATTTAATTTGAGAAACATGTATTTTATACCTATTCCTTACAAAAAAAATCTGCTAAACACCATGGAGATGAAAGTAAAAAGGAAAAACATCTTGCCCTCAAGGAGTTTACATTCTGCAATGACATTCAATTTCCATGTATTCTTCCATAGTGTACCTCCATCTCTGGCCCAGTAGGCTCCTCCAATATATGTATATTCCCAAATGTAATTTGCTACTATTTTTCTTTTGTTCCAGAGAAAAATTTGCCTCTGAGGGATGACTTTCTGATATTAGGGGATGTCAAATCTGGAAGAAATGGCAGAGGAGGAGAAGCTTCCTCCTCCTCCTTTATTCTTTAGAGGAGTAAACTGAACCCCATGCAGGCAAAATAATTTGCCAAAGTCTATACAATAATTTAGGAACAGATCAGCAACCAGGTTTCCTGACTGTCCATGCAATTTCTTTAGCTAACACATGCTTGCATTAATAAGTAAAGATTGAGGTTCCCTTTTTATTTCATTTCTGGTCAACACAGAGCCAAGTTCAGTACTCACCTCCAAGCAATCAATAAACAAGCATTTATTAAATACCAAGGAGATAGGAACTGAGGAGACAAAAGACAGAAAAACTATCATCTTTGTCTTTTAATAGCCTAAGTCTTTCTGAGGAGGCAATAAGTATATTTAGAATCAGATGTGAATTACATACAAAAATAAACACAAGGTAATTTCAATAGTGTAATGGGATTACTGTACTATTGCAACTGAATAGATCAGAAAAGGCTTCTTGTAGGAGGTGATTTAAACATATATAAAAATGTGTGTGTATATGTATGTAGCTAAAAAAATTGTACTGCTCATTATTCTCTCTCTCTGTCTCTCTGTCTCTCTGTCTCTCTCTCTCTCTCTGTATATATATATATATATATATATATATATATATATATATATATATATATATATATATATATATATATATATATTATATATATATATATGTAGTAATTAGCTTTTCCTATCTCTCAGAAAAAAAAATTAGAATTCAAGTGGAAAGAAAATTTTGTTTACCCCTGCTATTCATCTTTGGTGATCACTTTCAAATCTATCTGAAAGTAGAGGGGGAATTGGCAAATAAATATATGATGACAAACCTGGAGAAAATTTCCAAGTGGTTCAGAGAGGTTATGTGATCTACTCATGGTCACATAGTTAATATCAAAATTAAGATTTAAATGAAAGTCTTTCTAACTATGGACCAGTACTCCACCTAGTATGTTCCCTGCCAATTATATACATTACTTAACTTGGAAAGAGCAGAAGTCACAGGAAATATTCAAAAGTGGACATAATTCTCCTTCATTGTGCCTTTTTGATCTTCCAAACTCAGCCCTCCCTACCTCTTCCATTGCTACATGGGTTATGCTAAGTTGTGAAAAATGTGTGGCGACACATTATCCTGAGGTGTTATTTATAAATTTGTTATAATTTATTAAATTATGTGGCACTCTATACAACATGCTTAGATAAAAAGTCAGTGTGCATGTTATACCAGTGCATGCACTATTTTAATAATTCTTTTATCTTAAAATATTGCCTCATATCAGGTTGTCACATACCAGCAGGAGAATCGGTTAAGCATTTATTGAGGAAGCATCTTTATAACATGCTCTGCAGTGAGTTATTAAAGGATGCAGAGGCATCAACTAATCATTTGATAAACATGAATAAATTATTTATACTTGGAACCTTAATTTAAAGTGCTCCCAGAAAGTTACAGTGTATGGTTTGCCTATTTAGAGTCTATCCTAAACTTCACCCACTCTACCAAGTAAGGGAAATGATTGTCAAAAATGGGAAAAAGGACTTATTGCTCTATTTTTACATACAAAATACTTCCTTTCTCATTTTCAAGAAAAACATATTTTTAAATAATCTTCCAACTTCTTTTTCGATAAAACATAAAGATGATGCAGAAACCCAGACACTCCCTAAAGAGTCTGGGTGATGGCAATATAAAATAGTAGGAAGGGCACTGGACTGGGTGGCACAAGTTTACCACTGATTTGCTGTGTGGCCTTAAGCAAGATGCTTCTCCACTTTGCCTTTGGGTCTCAGTTTTCCCCCTCTGTAAAATTATACATTGAATTAGATGATCTCTGAAGCCTCTTTTACTTTTACAATATAAGAATATCTAAGAATTCTACAAATATTTCTGTCTCTGACCATGCTTACCAGCTAGACCCCAAACCGAGATTTTTAAAAATTGACCTTTTCATCACTAGTCATGCAGTGTGTGTGTGAATGAGAGAGAGAGAGAGAGAGAGAGAGAGAGAGAGAGAGAGAGACCGGCCGAGACGAGAGAGAGAGAGAGAGAGGAGAGAGAGAGCATGCTGTCTGGAAAGAAACTACATGATATAATTATTTGACATCTTATTCAAAATATAAGAAGATAATGCAAGATAATAAAAAATCAAAGCCAGCAAAAGGAGAAGGAAGGAAGGAAGGAAGGAAGGAAGGAAGGAAGGAAGGAAGGAAGGAAGGAAGGAAGGAAGGAAGGAAGGAAGGAAGGAAGGAAGGAAGGAAGGAAGGAAGGAAGGAAAGAAAGAAAGAAATTTAATTTGAAAACCTCAAAGAAAGTCTGAACATTACCACTGAAATAACACATCTGAGCAACATGCAATAGAAATATTTGAATGAGAAAACCAGCCTTCCCCATCGTATTTAGAACCCATTTCAAACCTCGAAAAGATAATGTCAGATAATCAAAATTCATGTGCGAAAACACAGCTACAATTCTGACTGTTGCCTGGGATTAATAGGAGCATTTAGAGAAAGGCTAAAAAAATGAAGTCATACATTATTTTTTTTTCCTGGTAGGTATAGATTTTGTTTGACCTATTGCTTTTAAAATAGAATACCTTCCAAAGCACGCTTTACATGATAAAACTTCGAGACAAAAGGGAGAAAATGCAAATCAATTCTACATTACATGTATGTTGCTGCATTTGGCAAAATCAAATGAGATCTTTTCATCTCCTTACTGTAGAACAAAAACAGAGCAATATTATGAAATCTTACAGAGCTTTTTTTCTAGGCGTCTTTTGTGTCCAGCCTTTTAAATTCAGGTTTTTCTGCCTTTTTTACTGACAAGCCCACAATTTTCAGAAAAGAAAGCTAGCATTAATTAAGACAGTGCCAGATGTAATTTTCTTGGGAAGTAAATTTCTGCACAACTAAAGGTTACAGAGACCTTTTCACTGTCAAAATTTACTACAGCCTGTGAATGTTAATGTTTCTAATGAAGACATGTTCTCTGTCCCTGAACTTAAAAGTACCCTGAGAAGAAGGCAAAGAGGAAAAAAAAAAAAACTCTATTTGACGAATGTATCTGGAGCCTGTGCATTAATGCAGGGATCTGCCTGCCGTACATATTGTAATTATAGTGTTTGGATAGCCTTGTTTTCTAAACAAGGAATATTGCTATAAATTGGCAATTTTGCATGAGGACCAGGATTGTAGTGGGTTCCTTATGTTACAAATGAGACAGTGGGATAATAAGCATTTAACCCATTAGACTTCGGGATGCGCTGGATTTAACTCCATCATCTAGGATTGAATATCATGGGGAGGGGAGACTAAAGGCTCTCGAATCACATCGGATGCACCAACCCAAGTGGAATGGAAAGGAATTTCTGTTTTCTAACATTAAAACCTCTGGGCACTTTCTCTCAAAAAAAAAAATCTAGTGAGTTTTCTTCTGTGCTTGAAGTCAATGATTCCATTTCTTCCTGGAGGATTTTCATGTTCTCTATTTGAAAATTCTTTTGTAGCCACCACTGTATTTATTGCCACAGATACACTAGCTTCCAAGGAAAAGAGGGAGAAGCAATTTTTTTTTCAGGACTCCACACAGACCAGCATAAGGAGAGTCTCACAGGACTGAATTTGAGCTGTTCTAGGACTAAAAGAGTCACAAACTATTCTCTCTCTCTCTCTTTCTCTCTTACACACACACACACACACACACACACACACACACACACACACACACACACAGACAGTTTGATTGAGCTAGGCAAATGTGCTTGCATAGCATTTGAACTTAACTGGACAACTTAGAAAGACTGTGACCAATTTTGAAATCATTTGGGCTGAAAAAAAAAAAAGACTGTTATGGGCTGCAAGAAGTGCTTTCAAATTCCTAGTACTTTACCAGAGGGCAATAAAAATATTTTCCCAAGTGTCCCTTTCCCAAATAAATAGCTAAGCTTAACTTTCCCTCTTCTTTGCAGAAATGATGAACTATGGCTAGCAAATATTATATACACACTCATTTGATGTTTTGGCTAATTTTTCTAAACTGTCTTTTTTCTCTTGTTTATTCTTTGTTAGACAGGATGACTCTGTTTTAGAGGGATAATTAAAAAAATTAAAAATCATGGAAAAATTAAAGCTACCAATATATATTTTTAAACAAGGAAGGAAAAAAAAAACTAAGCCCAATATAAAATCTTTTAATGGACACTTTTTTTCCTGAAACAGGTTTTGCTTTTCTAGCTTCAATCTCTGACATTTTGGATGAGAATGAATACTAAGAACCTTGATATAGGTTTGGAAATGGACAAATATGTCACTTCAGAATCAGGATCTGGAGGGGAAACAAGATCAAGTAATGAGCTTAGAGATGGAAGAAGTATTAAAGGTTATCTTGCATAATGTTGCTGTTTTGACATTTTTCAGTCATATGTGACTCTCCATGAAGAAACTGAGACAGACAGGGTTAAGTGACTTGTCCAGGATCACACAGCTAGTATGCATTTAAAGTCAGGTTTTCCTGACCTCAGCTGGGTGTTCTATCCACTGCATACCCCGCATAGACCCATACTCTTTCATTTTACAAATAGAAAAATTTTTGATTAGGGAAATAAATTGTCTTTCCCAAGATCACAATTTGATTTTTATTCCCAATTCTTATCACCATAGAATCAGAGAAGCAAAGAGCTGGAGATGTCTTCATCAACATCTCATAGATCGTACTTTTAGGTTTCCAAAGAACTTTACAGATATTACCTCATTTTATCCTCATAAAAATGATATCTCTGAATTGCTGTGTTAACAGTACACTCTTCAAAATGCTATCAAAATATTTTTTTATTTATCCTTACCATCTACCTGCTTCATGAAAAGCAAGAGTAAATGCTCTTATATTTGTTCTTCTCCTAGGAATGTAAATTATTGAATTGGAAGAGACTTTGCAAGCCATCCTGTCCAACTCAAATTTTATAGATTAGGAAACTAAGGTCAAGATCAAATGACACGCCCACATTCACATAGCTAGAAAATGGTGAAATTGGAATTGCCCAAGAAGAAACTAGGGAGAGAGAGATGTGATATAACAAACTCAGACTGGGGCAGACTGAGTTTTTTATATCAATTATATATTCAAAAGTTCTCTCAAAGTTTGTCTACTCTAAATGTTTGATTTGTCTTGATGAAACACATTTTTTTTCACAGAATAGACTGAATGGACTAATGGTTTCAACCTCGTACAGATACAGGTTGGGTCAGCACTGCTTCCCAAATTCCCTGGCTTGGTCAGGCATGATTAACCCCAGCTGATGTAGGATAAGAGTTTACAAGTCACTCCGTGCTCCCTGCATTGGAAAGTTTCACAAGATCACAAGACAGGCGAGTTGTTATCAGCTCTGTCCCACCACTATATGTCTGGCAAGTTGGAACTGGACAGTAGAAAAAACCCATCCATGTGAAAATTACGCCTAGTAACCCTGCCTGGAAGGAGGTGCTGAGTAAATCCTCCCTGAGATGGGGTTACTAAGGAAACTACTCCACTCTCTTTGTCTATCCACCCTGAGAACAGCTATCTGGAGTCTGTCTTTCAGAGAGTACAGGTCTCAACATAGCAGCTAAAGAAAACAAAGTGGAAAACTCATAAAAATGACAAACGGTCAACATTGCAGCCCTATGGAACATTCCAAGAATGATTTTTTAACTCTTTGGGAGGGCGTTTGGGAGGAAAAAGGAGATTGTGAGACCCTGGCGCATGATTCATCTCTAAGGGTTAGAGTAAGGTGGCCATGTTCCCTCTGTTGCTTAAAATAGACCACAAAAGATTATTTAACCAGTATATCTTTCCAATGTACTCTCAGTGACTATGTCATGTAGCATATATCTCTCAGACTCTCTTTGCTGGGGCACCTTGCAATTTCAATGCTTTGGACCCCAGGGACATGGCTGAAGATGGACAAGACAGCTAGCTGAGAACTTTTTTATTTTTTATTTTTAATATGCATTTGAAATGTGCACCTGGCTGGTTCTATCTACCTCCATTACCCAAGAGACAACTTCTCTGTGCCTGGTGAGCCCTTAGGGAGGGGACCAAGATACTTGGGTAGGAAGATCATAGACTCTACAGAGGCCAGTGCAGGAAGTCTAGGATGTAAAAAAAAGAAAAATCCCTAAGATGAGGTTTTTTCTCTCTGCATCAGTTCTTTGCTCCCTCTTCATCATCACTCCACTCAAACCTAGCAGAAGTCTGGTATAACATGAAGATTCCTTTAATTCACAAGTTACAATGTTTACTGGATCATATAGTACTCCATACAATAAGGGTACAATATACCAAGTCTGGAATTGCAAAGCTAGGACACATCTATCCCTTCTAATATAGTCCTACAAAGGACTCCTCCTGTAAATAGTTTTGAAGTTGGAAAGAAAACAGTTAAGAGGAAGAGCAATTCATTTTGGAGCATTTTCTCTCTTCCTCACACTGATATTGAGAGATAAGAATGGCTTAGAGGTGTTGATGAGGGGTAAAGATACAGCTTAAATACCAGAGGGTGAGAACAAAATCGGTGAGCTATAAAATCCTGGTGTTGAAGGTCAGTGGAACTGAATATTCCTGAGAGTCATTGTTGGAAAAGGGCATGTGCAGGGAAGCCAGGGAAAAGACACCAGAGAGGAACACCAATGATGCTAAAACTAATTGGTGTCCCAACCTCACAGTTTGGAAAGCTGGCAAAGTTTCAAAGAAACAACCTCATCTAGGTTTTCCTTGAAATTCAAATTCACTCTTTCTTAGAAACATCTCCATTTATCCAACGGTATGTTCTCTTCCTTCACTAGAGAACAGCTTCATCAGCTCTTATTTAGTTTGTGGGCTGCCAGGACCTCTGGGTTTGCTACTACAGCCTTGATGCATAGCTATTGTTTATCTATAATTTTAATTCGGGTTAGAAGTGCATTCAACCACTCAGAAGAATCAATTCTATTCATAAACATTTATTAAGCATTTACTGTATGCCAGGCACTGAGCTAAGTGCTGGGAATACAAAAAGAGGAATACAAAAAGAGGCAAAATCCTCTGTCTTCAAGGATCCTACAATCTAATAGGAGAAACAACATGCAGACAAATACACATAAAGTAAGAAATATACAGAATAAATAGGAAATGACTTATAGAGAGAAGATATTGGAATGGAGAGGAGTTGGGGAAGGCTTCCTATAAGATGTGAGATTTTAGTTGGGACTTAAAAGAAACCAGGGAGGTCAGTAATCAGAGTATAGGAGAGAGAGCATTCCGGTCATGGAAGACAGATGCCTGGAGCTAAGAAATGAAGTCTCTTGTTGATGAAGCAGCCAGGAAGTCAAAGGGTACAAGCTGGAGAGTAAGGGATTAAAGGACTAGAAAGATAGAAGAGGTTAAATTATGAAGGACTTTAAATGCCCAACAGACCGTTTTGATCCTAGAGGCAGTAAGAAGCCAAAGGAGCTTACAATGGAGCCATTTGGCTTTGATTATAGTAATCTAAAGTTTGATAAACCCAAACACCCCAGCTTCTGGAATAAGAACTCATTAATTGATAAAAACTTGTTGGGAAAATTGGAAATTAGTGTAGCAGAAACTAGGCATTGACCCACACCTAACACTATGTACTAAGACAAGAGCAAAATGGGATCATGATTTAGACATAAAGAGTGATATTATAATCAAATTAGAAGAATGAAGAATAACCTATCTCATATCTGTGGAGAAGAAAGGAATTTGTGGCCAAAGAAGAACTAGACACATTATAGAATGCAAAAATGGATAGTTTTGATTATGTTAAGTCAAAAAGGTTTTGTACAAACAAAAGCAATGTAGATAAGACTAGAAGAGAAGCAACAAACTAAAAAAAAATTATGTCCAAGGGTTCTGATAAAGGTCTCATTTCTAAAATATGTGGAGAATTGACTTAAATTTAAAAGAATTCAAGCCATTCTGCAATTGATAAATAGTGAAAGGATATGAACAGACAATTTTCAGATAAAATTAAAATCATTTGTAGTCATATAGCAATGCTCTAAATCATTAATGATCAGAGAAATGCAGATTAAGACAACCTTGAAGTACCACTACACACTTGTCAGATGACAGGAAAAGATAATAATGAATGTTGGAGGGGATATGGGAAAAATGGGACACTAATATATTGTTGGTGGAATTGTGAACTGATCCAACCATTCTGGAGAGCAAAATGGAACTATGCCCAACGGGCCAAACTGTCCATACTCTTTGATCCAGCAGTGTCTCTACTGGGCCTGTATCTCAAAGACAGCATAAAGGAGGGAAAGGGGACCCACATGTGCAAAAATGTTTGTGGCAAAAAAAATGTTTGTGGCAGCCCTTTTTGTAGTGGCAAGAAACTGGATACCGAGTGGATGCCCATCAATTAGAGAAGTTATACTGAATAAGTTATGGTGTATGCATGTTATGGAATATTATTATTCTATAAGAAATAATCAGCAGGATAATTTCAGAAAAGCCTGGAGAGACTTACATCAACTAATGTTAAGTAAAGTGATTATTACCCAGGAGAACATTATGCACAGCAACAAGATTATACAATGATCAATTCTGATAGACATGACTCTTTTCAACAGCGAAATAATTCAGGCTAGTTCCAATGGTCTTGTGATAGAGAGATGCATCCAAAGAGAGAGAGACTGTGGGGACTGAGTATACATCACAACATAATATTTTCACCTTTTTTATTGTTGTTTACTTACATTTTGTTTTATTTCTCATTTTCTCCTTTTTGATCTAATTTTTCTTGTGCAGCATGATAATTGTAGAAATATGTATAGAAGAAATGCACATATGTAGCATATTTTGGATTACTTGCCATCTAGAGTAAAGGTTGGGGAAGGGAAGAAAAAAAGATTTGGAACACAAAGTTTTGCAAAGGTGAATGTTGAAAATTATCTATGTATATGTTTTAAAAATAAAAAAAATTTAGTCAAAAAAAAAGAAATGTATGTTAGAAAAATCACTTTAGTGATTAAATGGATCATAAACTGGGGTGAAAAGAAATTTGAGGCAGATAGACCCAGAAAAAGGATATTACAAAGATTCAGGTATGAGGTGATGAGGATATACACTAGAGTGATAGAGAAAAGAAGGGCATTCATAATATTCAAGAAATATTACACAGGTAAAACTGACAGGCCTTGGCAACTCCTTGGATATGGGATGTAAGAGATTATGAAGAATCCAATTTGACTACTAGTTAGAAGTCTAAGGGACCAGGAGGATGTGTTGCCTTTAATAGTAACAGGGGGAAAAAGAGGAAGGGAAAGTTTAGGAAGAAAGATGAGTTTGGGGAATACTGAATTTAAGATGCCTACTAGACATTCATTTTGAGCTATCTGAAAGGCAGGTGGAGATGCTATATGAGAGATTAGCAGAGAAATGGGGGCAGAATAGGTAGATTTAAGAATCATTAGCTTAGAGATAGTAATTAAATGCATAAGAGCTGCTGAGATCACCCAGTGAAGTAATATAGAATGAAAAGAAAAGAAGGGGGGGGAAAGGCCCTAAGAAACACACAGTCGGAGGAGGGTGTGATCTGGAGGAAGATCCAGCAAAGGAGACAGAAAAGAAGTGTTAACTAGACTGGACCAGAGCCAGGAGGGTGTGGTGTCCTGAAAAAAACAAAGAGAGAATGACCAACAGTGTCAAAGATTGCAGAGAGGTCAAGAAAAATGAGAATTGAAAAAAGGCTATTAGATTTGGCCTTTTTGAACTAAGAGATCATTAGTAACTGTTAAGGGAGCAGTTTTCGTAAAATGATAAAGTCAGAAGCTAGCAACAGATAGAGTTTTTCATAATTCTGGTTAGTTCTTTTTGAATTCCACCCTAGGCATTCAAAATGTTTTCATATTATACCTAGTGAATGCATCCACAGATTTAGCATTTGACCTATATGTACAAGATGGACCATTTCCAGAGTTTTCAGGGTTGGGATGGAGGATCAATATGTGATTCACTCAAATAATTTTTGAAGGAAATGAATAAATAGAAAGCTAGGCTAAATTTTATATTTTATATTTTTCAATTTATTTTGGCATCACTTAGAAACAAACTTCTGAGTCCTTCATTAAGGTCACCAATAAATTAGGTCGGCCTCTAACTTTATTCTTCAAGGTATCAACTTTTCAGCAAATCAACAAGTGTTTATTGAGTACTGACTATGAATGTAGACATCTGTGGAGTGCTGTGGAGTGACATTAAGTCACTAAACAAAATTTATTTTAAAAAGTTAAAACATCAGGATATTTTTATACCAATTAGATGGAATTTAATATAAATAAAATCAATAATGTATTTTATAAGCACATGATAGGGTGGAAGTGGGAGAGCACAAAATTTGTTTTCTTCATTACATCTGAAGTTTTGTGCTCAGTCCTGAAAATTATGAAGGGTATTGATGAGAAGCAGAAACTGACTAAAATGACTAAAAAATTATGCTATATGGATGTAATAGAAATGATGAATATGAAGAATATGATATATAGTTATATGTACATACGTGTACATGTGTACATACATGCAGATATATGAAGACTTATATGGACTAATGGAAAATAAAAGTACAACCAAGAAGACTTATATGGGCTAATGTAAATTGAAAGAAATAGAACCAGAAAAAACAATGACTATAGCAATATAAATGGAAAGAACACTAAAAAATGAAACCAAATACTGTTAAAAAGAAGAAGGGAAAAGAATGCCTTTCCTTTTCTTCTTTGTTAAAGTGTAAAACTGAGTGGGGAGTGAGACAGTAACTGTTTACCTAGCTTGATATTTTGGTTAGTTTTACTGAACTGTACTTTCCCCACAATTTCTATTCTTTATTAATAGCATGGCTTTGTGTCTGAGGCATGGGAAGGATATATCAAGAAATGAAAGTGATAGAAACCAAAAATGAAGAAAATTAACATACTGAAGAACATGGGGAAACAGGTAGAAGAAAGCAGATGATGAGAGGAGCAATCAGTATAATGATGAAAGGGTAAATTTAAAGAATTGAGTAAGTTTATCCTGGAAAAAGGAAGCCTTAATCAAGGGCATATCTTCATATTTTTGAAGGTTTGTAGATGGATTTGATTACTCATGCTTGACTCCAAAGGGCAAAAAGCATGAAAGGAGGTTACAGATGGACAAATTTCTTTTCTCTACAGACCTTTGAATAAAAGTTGAGTGAACATTTTTCAGGATTTTTATAGAGATGATTTCTATATAAGTGTGGATAGTCAGAGATCATTTCTGAGTTTCCTTCACACTTCAAGATTTTGTGTTTCTGGGAGCATGAGGTTGAGCAGGTTTGGGTACTCAGGCAAAGAAATTCACTACTTATGTGGAAATCCAGATGCTGATGGTGAAAGAACATTCTTTGGGAATGTGTAGATTAAATCAAGATGAGATATCTGCACTGGGAAGAAGGTCCTTGCACTAGAACTGGTATGTTCACTTCAGAGGCTCCTGTTTGTCACAGAGACACACATCTGGAAGGGGGAATTTTGGCAAGAAGGCAATTGAGACACATGCATGAAATCTGGTTTGGATGAACCGTACCCAGTGACTTTGAGGAGCCAAGAACAAACCCCAGTGGGTTCCCTTAAATATAATCAAGACAAAGATTTTACATCTTCTCTCCCCAGCCTACATCTTGGACAGAATCATTTGTAACTCTCCAGGGCACTTCTAATTGAATATCTTTGTCTTGAAGAAGCAGCAGGATTACATAACATTCATAAAAATCTTCATTCAGGGAGGATTTCAGAGCTCCTGTTGAGCCTTGTTGAGATGTTTATTGAATAGGAGGAATCTCTCCTATTCCTACAAACTTAAACTGCTATTCGATACAGTCCCTCTTGTGTTGGCTGAAGAGATGTAGTTAGTCCAAGAGACCAGAGATAAAATAACATTTATTAAATTTTCCCAACCAGGAACCAAATGTCATGTTGGATCCCTGAATGGGAGGAAGAGAATGGTAATCTGTCTCTACTATGAGGCAGCAGATAATACAATGGAGTAAATCATTAAACTTGGAGTCAGAAAACACTAAGTTCAAATCCAGCCTTAGACGTTTACTAGATCTGTGACCCTGGACAAATTACTTAGCCTCTCGCAACCTCAGTTTCCTCAACTTTAAAATGGGAATAATAATAACATCTATCTTGCAACTTGTAATGATTAAAAAATACTACTTATAAAGCATTTAGCACAGTCCTTGGCACACAGTAGATGTTTAATACTTGTTTCTTTCCTTCCTTCCTTCCATTCTTCTTTCCTTCCTTCATTCCGTTCTTCTTTCCTTCCTTCCTTCCATTTTTCCTTCTTTCCTTCCTTCCTTCCATTCTTTTTTCCTTCCTTCCTTCTACAAGCAAATTGTGAGATCCTTGAAAGTGGGGCTCATGCTCCTTCTTTTCCTTGTATGTCTCATATATGGTATACAAAAGCAGTTTGAAATTTAGAGTCAGAACTTGTGGGTTACAATTTCAGTTTTGACAGCTATAAAACCATGGCAAGTCATTTAACCCTCCGATTTCCAAGTTTTCAACTAAGACATCTCTAAAGCCCTTCTAGTTTTTGATTTATGTATGGGCTTACACAGGATTAGACACACACAGAGGCTTACTGGCCAATTGACTGGTTGATTAAACGGACAGATAACTAATTAAATGAAAAGTGCATCCTTACCTGAAGGTGGCATTGACATCATAGGTATCATGGAGATTTTGGAGGATGTTACTCATGAATGGAATATGACACTGAAAAGCTATGTGTCGCTCAAAAAAAATTAATAGATAAAAGGGATAACAAAATAGTGTATCCTATAGCATGTGTAATAATACTATAGTAATTATAATATTATCATATTTAATGTATATTAGAAAAAAACTACTCAAATTATATTTTCACTTCTGTTTCTCTCCTAGGAAGAATTATCTTTGAATTAGGAAAGTTAGAAGAATAAAAAAATTAAGGAAACATGGAAACACAGGAAAAATAAAGATATAATAAGAGATTATTTAACTACCTCCAACAGATTGAAGAACCAGGCCCATAAGAACTTACAGTACTGAGGGACAGATACGTATAATGATGATAATGGTAACTAACATTTATATAGGGCCTACCGGCAGTATGCTAAGCACTTTACATATATTATCTCATTTGATTCTCACAATAACCCTGGAAGGTAGATATTATTTTTATCCCCATTTTGCAGATGAGGAAACTGAGGCAAACCAATGTTATTTGCTCTAAATTGCCTGGCTATGTTTAAGGAGGGATTTGAACTCAAGTTTTCTTAATTCCAGACCTCACACCCTATTTACTGCGATGGATGTAGCTGATTCTATGATTGATTGCTAAGCTAATACCAATGATTTTTGAAAGTTAACTGAGAAGAGAGATAAATTTGGACTTGATATGAAGGACTTTATAACAAACAGAAGTATCCTATAGTGGCCACCTGGGGAAATAGTGTTTGTCCTTACTTGAAACCATCTAGAAAAGACTAGATAACCACTTTATAAAAATTCATTTAATTAATTTTTTTCAATAAGAAATCAATTTTTGCTTTCTCACTCTTATTCTTTAATTTTGGTGATGAGAATTTTATGGCAAATATGTATGGTCAATCAAATAAAAAAACTGTCAAAAACATCTAATATAGATAGATAGATAGATAGATAGATAGATAGATGTATATATGTATACACACATATGCATATGGATATATACTTCTGCATCCCAAGTACATCACTGCTCAATTAGTAAATCAGTAACATGCTTCATCATTGGTTTTCTGGAATCATGACCATTCATTCCATTGACCAGATTTTTAAAATCTTTCTAAGTTGTTATTTCTTTATGGTTCTATTGTTATTATTTAAATTCTTCTAGTTATGATCGCTTCACTCTGCAAGTGAAGTCTCTTCAAGTTTCAATAAAATATTCTTTCATGACTCCTTATGATATATTCCATCATATTCATTATGCATTTGTACCCTTATATATTATATGAAATTTTAATTATTTTTCATTATGTCCATATACAATAGTTGTTCAGCCATTCTTCAACAAACAGGCACCCCTTCATTTCCAACTCTTTACTACTACTACTACTACTACAAAAAAAAAGGCTGCTATAAATATTTCATACATTTGGGTCTTTTTCTTTCTTTTTTGATCTCTTTGGGGATATAGGTCTAGTAATAGTATTGTATGATCAAAGGGTATTCAGTTTAATGAATTTGGGGGCATAGTTTTAAATTGTTTTTTAAAATAGCTGTTCCAATTCACAGCTTGACCAACAGTGCATTAATATGCCTATTTTCCCACAGCCCTTTCAGTATGTATTATTTTCTTCTTTTGGCAACTTTACTAATTTGATAGGTCTACAATAGAACATCAAAATTACTTTAATTTCCATTTCTCTAATTATTATTGAATTGGAACGTTTTCTATGACTATTGATAACTTGAGTATATTGAAAATTATCTGTTCACATCCTTTGTTGAATTTTCAATGTGGAATTTCTCTCATTCTCATAAATGTGTCTTAAGTTCTTTATATATTGGATGTTTATCAGCAAAACTTGTTGCAAAGATTCCCCCTCCTAATTACCTACTTCACTTCTAATTTTTTCTGCATTGGTTTTGTTTGTGTAAAATCTTTTAAATTTTAAGTAACTAAAATTATCTATTTTATCTCCAGTGATCTTTTCTATACCTTGTTTAATCATGGACTCTTCCTCTATCTATATATTAAAAAAATAATTTGATCCTCTAATTTGTCACTATAATGTCACTCCTCAATGCTTATTTTCATTGCACTACTCTGTCTCCCATAAGGTAGAGAAAATTCTTTTTTTTTTCACTTTCTGGTTATTTTGGCTAGCAGCTGAGGTCTTTTCGAACTTTAGATTTTGTAATTTTTTTGAACACTGAGAAGAAACTTATTTGTCTGTTCTTTCAGTGCTCACTATGCAAGACAGGAGGTCAGGGAAAGTAGATTTTAGAGCTGAGAAGTGTTTGATGAAATTGAGAGAGAAAAGATATTGCCCTTAGATGGGAGAAGATAGGAGGGAAAGAGATGAAAGGAAAAAGAGAAAACTTCCTGAGCTCATGTGAAAGAAATCCCAGTTCAACCCCAAGCACATAGAACAACTTTCTCTCATTTCAGGTGATATGAGAAGAAAAATGATGTTCGAGATCTCTCATTAGTCAGAAATACTCAGACTTGATGGCCTTACTATCAACCTGTCAAACAAACCACCTCTTCACAATGTCTTGACGTTTTGTTTTGCCTAGAAGCCAATGAAGTCTTTCTGCTCCCAGGGGACTGTGTGTTTAGATTTGCAATTCCTAGAGACAAAGAGGGTCAACTGGGGATGGGGAAGGGGGCAGTGTATCAGTTTGACCATCAAAGGCTCTCTACCCAAAACCCATCAGAGTCACCATAGTGTAGTAAATAGAGTACTTGACTTGTCATCAAAGAGATCTGAGTTCAAATCAGACATTTACTAAATGTGCCTCCATGAGCACATACTAATCCTCTTGGCTCATGTCCAGCTCTAGCTACATTTCTCTATCCCCATTCTTAGTACAAACATGTGGGCTCAGGAAAAGGTATCACATCTCACCTCTCCCGCACTTCCCTATCCTGAGCTGTAGGGGTTGCATTTCTTAAATGGACAATGTAACACTCAAAGACACAGAAGGATCTTCTCTAGTCTTGCCCAAAGGACAGGGGGAAGGAGAGAAAGAGATTCCCTGCAGAGCTCATGAAACCTGCCTTTTATTAACCTTCTCCAAACATAATGGGTATAGCCTCTCACCAGAAGCTGTGTGAGGAACCTGGAGTTTAATGTCCTGGTCCCCAACCCCCATCTGCGGGTCTCTGGGGCACCTGCACAAGCCTGAGATCTCTCTCCCTCTCTTTTTCTTTTGTTTCTAAATTCATTCCCATTGTTTCTGTTCATTTAGCATTTTTTCAGACAGGATCCGAGCGTACCTGACAACTGTCAGCCCTAGGTGTGGACAACTTTTCCTTGGTGACTTCCCCTTTTTCATTAGGTTTGACAATGCGTTTTTCCTAGATTAATAGTGTAGGGTGAGCCCAGGATATGAGATTCTTAGTGGTGACAAACTGCCAAGCCAGGCCTGCACAAGGAGGTTGTGATGTCGTGAAAAGCAGCCTTACCATGGAAGCAGCCAATTGTTTGGGGAGCAGCTTGTGAAGCCAGCAGGCTCCCATTATCTGTGGCTGGAATAGCCTCTTGTGGAGTGAGAACTGAGATGCTGGGAGGACTTCTCCCTGGTCCTGCTTGATGGGCCTAATTCCTCCTGTAGAGAGCCATTTGTCCATCTTCTGATGAATTAAATCAAAGCATAAAGATCACCTAGTCAAAGACCCTCATTTTATAGATGAGGGAAATGAGGCCCAGAGAGACCATGATAGGACAACATTAGTTTTACTTAGGCTGAGCTATTTTCTCCTTAAAGGGGCAGAGAATTTGTCTTTGAGATTGAATTGATCAGAGAGAGTAAGCTTGAGTCCATGGTGTGGATTTTAAACTTATTCACACATATACACATGCACATATGCATAATTTATTTACATATTATATATGCAATTGTGCATATATAATACATATTTGCTAATGCTGAATGTATAAATACATTTATACATATACATAAATTTCTAAATACATGTGAGTATATATAACAAACATTGCATGTGTTATATATACATATGCATATTGCTACATTTTAGGGATACAAAAACAAAAAAACTTTTCACCTCAAGAGTCTTACATTCCTTAGGTGAATAAAATATATACAGTATACATATGTTAATATTTTCAAAATATTTTAAAATTAAATACAATGTAATGTTGGGTAGAGCAAGTCCCTAAAAACTGGAGAGACCAGAAAAGTTTCACACAGGAGTTAAGCTTGGACAAAAGTAGGGATTCTAAGAGGTAGAGGCGAAAAAGGAGGAAAAGAGATGTGCCATCATTATACAACTACTTGGTAGTAAAGACTAGACTGAATTCAGATCTATAGGCTCCCAGGGCAGTGTTCCTTTCAACAAATAATGAATGTTGCTGAACAGAGTTTCATTTCCACCAACCATGCTCAATTAAGTAGTAGCAGGACAGAAGCTGTACTGTATAGTCATTTACACAGATACTTTGGTAAGTCCATTTTGTTTAAATACAAAATCACAACCCCTCTATAACTTCTCCTTTGTGATATTCTGCATATTCAAAATCATCATCACAGAATGAAAAACATAAAAGTCATCTTATCCATACCCTGATTTTATAGTTCAGGAACTCCTGACCAGATGTGAAATGAACTATCCAAACTCTTATACTAAGTAGCAGAGAAAGAATTCAACAGCAAATCACCTTAATTCCAACCCCAACTTTTTTATGCTACTACACACTGTTTCATTGGACTCTAAAGATGGAGTTCTCCTCATTCCTGTACATAGTCTCCATAAAGGAGTCTCTGAAGGCCTTCCTCAGATCCTTTTAGTATCTCAAGAATACTATTATAAAACTTGGACTGTTCATCTGCTATTGTGAGGATGAAGTAAGATATTTATCCTTTGAATCTATAAAGTGCTATTTGTAAATTATAGAATACTGTTATTGTGGTTCTTATTACTGATCAATGACTCTGGGCTTTTGAATTTTCTATCAAATGATCAATTAATCAACAGCTATTTATTAAGCAACTGCTATGCAATAGGCACTAGTCTAGGAGCTAAGGAAACAAATGCAAAGGATGAAATAATCATTACTCACAAACACTTTCTAATGCGGGACAACAAGCATATATATGACCAAATATAGCATAAATGCAAATGAAATAAACATGCAACATGTACCCTATACTTAAATAAAAAGTAGTTTGGAAAAGAAGGCTGAGAAGAGAGAGGGAGGAAGAGTAGAAGACACAAATAGGTTGGGAGTTTCTTCTTGAGAGGTTACTTGCAGAAAGATATACAAAATGACAAAAATAAATAGGATGGAGATGGGAGTACAGTCTTCATTTGGAACAATCAATCAACGTACCTAAGGGAGCCATTTATGGAGAGTGACAAATATAAGGTACTGATGTCATTCATTTTATTCCAGGAACTTTCTTAAGTGGGAAAACATAACAGGATATTGAGTTAGAAAGGACCTTAAAGATCATCCAATCCAATCCACTCTTTTTGCATTTGATTGAGAGGGAGGGAAGAAAAGGATTGGTGCAGAAGATGCCTGAGCTTTATCTTAAAGAAAGAAAAGCACTCAAGAGACAGTAAGGAGGGAGTGAATTCCAGATCCTATTAAACCAGAAAGTTTTTAGCTAAAGTCCTAGTAATGGGCCCTATTTGTAGACTGAGGACAACAGTTCAGAAGGCTAACCAGTATTGTACTAGTCATCAGCTGGTAAAGATTTTGGACTCAGCAACTAATGAACCTCATTGTGTAACAAGGAGTCCCTTCAATTAGGTTCATCATCTCCCAAAGGACTCAACTTGTGACTTTATGGATATAAATTGAGAGAATAGTCCAGAGTGGGGCACTAGTCATACATGTGGTACTCCTCAATTTTCTTTTAGTTTAATTATAATAGATTAATAGACTGAGCCATAAAACAAACATAAGAACCAATTTATTAATCCAATGCACTATTGGCCCAGCCACCAGCTATGTTTCTCTCTGACTGGTGATCTTGAGGAAATTACGCCAGTTTTCTAGGAATCAGTTCCCTTATCTGCAAAAAGGGTAAGTTGGATTGGATGTTCTCTAAGGTCCTTTCTGACTCAATATTCTATAATACCCTCCGGCCTAAGAAAGTTCATGGAATAAAATGAATGACGTCAGTACCTTATAACTGGCATTCTGCATAAGTGGCTCCCTTAGGTAGATTGACTGATTGTCCCAAATGAAGATTGCACCCACATCTCCATCTTATTTATCTTTGTCATTATGTATAGCTTTCTGCAAGCAACCTCTCAAGAAGAAACTCCCAACCTATTTGTGTCTTCTACTCTTCCTCTCTCCCTCTTCTCAGAATAAGAAAGTGCAGGAACTTGGAGAAATCTCTTCAAATGCAAACAAAGCCAGCACAATTTGCCATAGAAATCAATAATACCTGCTCCCCCACCCTTTAAATTAGAGCTATTATCACAGACGATGATCTCACATTAACTCTGGCCTGCCAGGAGAGCAGCTGCCTTTGACACTCTCAGCAAGTGCAGACCTCCAACCCAACTGGGGAAATCTTGAGTCCTTCCACCCAAAGGTTAATGAGCTATTTTTACTTCTGGTTAAAGACTAGATCAGATGGGGTCACTGGGGGATGCTTAGAAAGTTTAGAACACAAAGCACTTAACGAATGTAGGAAAGGCACAGGAGGCTGTGGAAGACAAAAGAGAGGTAGTGAAAGCAGAATCAATAGAAAGAAAACACTATTTCGCAGTCCTTGAAATTATGGGATTTGGGTTTCTTTTTTCTGCTTTGAAATTTCTCTCTTAAAATCTAGATGGTGTTCTCTGCTCTGCATTTATAAGCTAGTGGAGGAAAAACTATGGCATTAGCTATGCTGTCTTCCAAGTTGCCTATATTAATCCCAGAACACATCATCCCTTTGAAGGCATTATTTTTCTGTGAAGCTCCTGAAGAGAAAAATCTCAAACTTGATCCTGGATCCAACTGCAAATCATTGGACCAGAACTTTGATATGTAGTAGCAAAAAAGCCATTGTTCCTCTCTCCATCTTCATTTTCCTAAGTTAGTTGTTGCCTCCACAATCATGGTGACAAGGAAGAGGACTATCACTCATTGAATTAATCAGTAAGTCTTCATTGAGCACTATGTGAAAAAAGACAGTGAAGAATTTCTTTTTCTTGAAAAAGAAAAATACATTTCCTGACATTGGGGAGCTCTCAAACTTGGGGAAATAATGCTCCTAGAATCATGGAATGTCAGAAATCAAGGGAATCTCAGGAGACTCTCTCACACATGAAAAGGCATAAAATACCTAAAATTTAATAAGTTCCATGAAGGCAGGGCACATGATAGGTACATCATAGCTAAGCAGACAATCAGCTTGGGAAATAAAAATATGAAGATGAAAAACAGTTGCCAGATTCTTCTAAGTTATGACTTTTTTTGCATCTGAGATATTGGATTCATAGAAATTTAAGATAGAAAGAACCTTTTTAAAAAGTCTAGTCTGTTTGTTTTATTTTACAGATAAACAAATGGAGGTCCTGGAAAGGAAATGATTTATCCAAGGTCACAGAACAATCCTTGAAAGGATCGAGTTTAAAAAAAAAGTCTCTTGACTAATTATGATCATTTATCATTTAGGAAGCATTTATATATTGGCCACAACAATTAATTGGTCTCCTAGTGCCTGGAATGGCTTGATTTTTCAGCATGCTCATTGTCTCTATTTATTTTAAGTGATCTATGATCTCATCATTATTGATTTCCTTCCAATGTACTAATCACAATGTAAATATATCTTCTAATATTGTTTAATTCTTATCCAGGTCTTCCTACAAATGCAAAATAAGTTATCTACCAAAAAGAATAATTTATTGGACCAGGAGTGTAGCAATTGGATTGTTCATTTTCCCTCATTGGCATTCAATGATTGGCCTACCTATTTTACTGGTGATAAGCTTCCTAAATCCTATTTTGCTATTTTTTTTGCACACAAGTTACTAATGTAATATATCTCTAAAGAACTCAAAATATTTAATTGACTCTTGAAGATGTGTGCTTGCATATCTGTGTATGGTATATGAGCCAGTGAACTACTATTTATTATGTGCCTACAAAGTGCCACACTGAGTAGTGTGTATATGTATGTGTGCATGTTAGTATGAAAAGAGTATTAAATATAAAGCCAAAATACTTGGATACAATTTTTTAAACTATTAAATAATTTTTATTTTAAGCAAGTCACTCAATCCTTCTGAGCATCAGTTTTCTCATCTGCAAAATGAAGGGATTGAACTAGATGGTTCCTAACACCCTTCTTCCTCTGTAGTCTATGATATAGTGGACTCCTATAGTGCCCTTTTAAATTAAGTTATACTGTGAAGTTATGGGGGAGAGGGATAGTGAGGTCAGTGGAGATGTTATTCTCATCCCCACAATCTCCTGACAATTTATTGGGGGGAGGGGCTGGGAAGAGAGTTGCCACTTGGGAGACTTAGATCCTCTCTAGAGACTATGTTAGGCCCAATTGTAAAGGCACTAAACATCAGGACCTCAGGATGTTGTGATGCTGAGAAAGGAAGGCAGATTTGGGAATTACCCCTTGCACAGATAGATTTCTTCCCTCTTTTTTATCTTTGCAGTAGAGGATACAAAGCAGAGTTAAGTGTTAGCAATTCTGAGCAAAAGAAAGCAGGGATTTAGGGATTTAGGAATGTCAGGAAATGGAATGAGTGCTGGACCACCTCTGATGTTAATTATTTATTTGACCTTGCAAAACTCATTTAACCTCCCCTATACCTTTGTTTCTTCCAGCTCAAATCATTAGAACCATTCACCTGATTTTGAACTATACATTGATAACATTGAAGTTTATTTTTTAATCTTTCTCTCTAAAACTTCCATTACTTTTAATTCTGCTTTTTAGGGCCAAGCAGAAATCTAGTCCCTTTACAACATTAATAGCCTTTCAAAAACTTGAACCATCATGTTCTATTTAAATTTTCTCTTTAAGTGATTCATGTATGATATGCTCTCCAATCCTCTCATCGTAATGGTCTCCCTATACTGGAGATGAGCAAATTTTTCACACTCCATCCTAAAATATAGTTCCCAGAATGGAGCATGATATTCCAATTGTTGTCTGACTAGATCAAGAATATGGTTCATCTATCAGCTACTTCTTCTGGACACTGGCTTCTTTCACGAAGCCTAGGATAGCATTAGCTTTTTTGTTTGTTTGTTTCCATTGATTGAGCAAATTCTTTGTGCCAGGAACTGTGTTTGGGCTCAAGGATATAAGGACAAAACTGCAAAAATGAAATAGTCTTTGCCTTCAAGAAATGGTCATTATTAAGGGAAACAGCATGTCCTGGAAGGAAAGGAGAAGAAATAACCATATGTGAAGTTATGCCAAAGAAACAAAAGTGCAATGAAGAAGGCATGTAGAGAAAAAATACAACCACTTGAACTGAGTCTGGAAGGAAACAAAGGATTTGAAGAAGCAGAGATAGAGAATTTATTCCAAGGGATGGAAATGCACAGAGTTAGTAGATGAAGTATCTTATATGAAGAATACCAAAAAAAAAATCACAACCAAAAAAAAGTCTAAATTGGTTAAACGGAAGAGTATATAAAGATGAGTAATATATATTTCGGGAATAGCAGATTGGAACCAGGTTAAATACTAAACAATGAAGTAACAAGGGATCACTGCATTTTATTGAGTGTGCCAATACCATATTCAGACCTTAGCCATAGGAAAATCACAGATGTATTGGGATATCCCTCTCAGTTTATAGATAGAGAAACTGAGACTCAGAGACATGAGGGACTTGCTATAGGTAGTCAGTGACTAGGTTTGTTAGCTCAACCCAGAACACTTTCCAGAATGATGTAAAGGTAGAATCAATACAACTTGACCATTGATTGGATGGGGAAGAATGAGATGTCAACTATGATTTCATGTCATACTGTTAATTCGTTTTTTAGCTTGCATGCCTCTCCATTCCATATGACCCATGAATACCACCATCTCTATGAAGCTTCTCAAATGATGTTTTAAATCATGGGGACTTTAAAAAAAGTAATTTGCCTAGGCAGGCTTACTGACAATAAAAGAAATGAAAATCAAAACAACCTTGAGGTTTCACGTCATATTAACCAAATTGTCAAAGATAACATAAGATGGGAATAGTTAATGCTGGAGAATGCATAGAATGGAGCTATGAATTGGTACAACTATTCTGGAAAACAATTGAAGATTTTACAAATAAATTGATTTATTGTCCTTACCCATTAATCCTGCCAGGCATATACCCCAAAGAGATCACTGACATAAAAGGAAACATCCTATATAAACCAAAATATTTATGTCAGCACTTTTTTATAGTAGCATAGAAAAAAGGAGATTCTCAAAGAATGAAGAATGGCTCCACAAATTGTGGTACATGGATATATAATGCAATATTATTGTATCACAAGAAATGAATATGATGAATACAGAGAAGCTAAAAAATTATATGAACTAATATAAATTAAAACAATGAAGGGAACAGCATACATATTGGCATGATGTAAATGGAAAGAATAACAATCATTAAAAATATCAAAACTGAATGTTGCAAAAGTGTAAAGTAAAATCTTCACCTCAAAGAAGAAATATCATAAGATAACCCATCCCACCTACACTCCAGTTCTTTGCTTAGGTTGGCAGAACATTGCTTACTACCCCAGCTTTTTAAATGTCTTGATACATTTTAATTTTTTATTCTCTTTTTCTTATTCTTTGTTATGAGGTTGGCTTTCTAGGAGATGTTAGGAAAGAAGTAATGGAGGAAATGTGTGTGAAATAAAAACAAAAGATAGAAGAAAATTTCTTTTACAAAGGTAACTTACCCATCTAGGCTTACCTGTCCACACCCAGTCAGAAAATTAATAAATTCTCCTTCTTAATGCAAATCTGTATATTCAGATGTTATCCATTTATGTTCAGAGGAAGAAGCTTTGCTAAAATAGTAAAGATTAAATTGGAATAGAAATGATTAAAATATTAATAGTAATTAGTAATTCATAGTAAATAGTAATAGTAATAATAATACTAAAATATTAAAGCAATGAATATAAATATCACCCACATTACCAAAAAGAGCGCCATGTTCTTCACAAGCAACCTAGGACTCCAGTTTCTTTGAACTCATGACTCTGGTGATAAAGATATGGAATCAATTTGCATTCAAAGTATAATCCTGACTGTTCCAATACCTCACTTCAGTGAGGGTCCAAGTCTGTGTCTCAAATAACCTGGTTCTTTTGCTCCTGTCTTGTGGGGAATGGATAATATGCAACCTCTATTTTTCTCCCTGGTTCTTATCATCTGGATCATGTGATCACCATCTTTTTCAGGAATTCATCCTCCTTTCCCATAATAGTGGTCCTCCATAACCTTTGTGAAAAACATCTCTGATCAATTCACTGAGAGAAGGCAGGAATCATCTTCTTCATCTTCAGGGAGAAGAAAAATGTCTCATCTCTGCACCCTTGGATATGAGAGATATCTCCCTTCTTTTGAGAACAAAATACAGTGAAGGGGGAGTGGAAAAAGGAAGAAGATATACAAAAGATGCCTCCTTGCTCCAAGTCATAGACTACATCCTCACATCTTTTTCATTGATACTATTATCTAGACATGTCTATACTTGTAAAACAATGATGAAAGCTGGAAAGGAAGGTTTTTTTTTTGTTTGTTTTGTTTTGTTTTTTCTCTCCAATGCAATCATGTCCGCCTCTGGGATTCAGTTTCAAAAGGAGGTTGGAATGGAGAAGAAAGGAAACAAAGGAGGAAAAAAGATTCGAAAAAAGGAGACATTTGAGAAAGTGAAGAAAATCTTCTAAACTTCACAATTGTGCTAATCCTCAAGTAGAGTCAAACCTGCTGTCAGGTGTAGAAAGGAATGGGAAACATTGAATAAGCTCACAGGCTTCATAGGCTTTTCCTCTTCCTTCTGACTTAACCTAGATGCTTTATTTATTTTTTCATTCAAACTGTCTATTATTAATTCCATAAATAGATATTAAGATATTTATTGGGGATATAAACTTAAAAATAAAAAAATGCCTTGTCCTCAAGGCATTTACATTCTATTGGGTGGGGAGAGGGGTTGTTATACCATGTGTACATATATAACTCAATACAAAATACATAGAAAGTGATTTTTAAGAATGAAAACATCAAACAAAGGGGGCCAGGAAATCCCTAAGGATGGAGAGTGTCATCTGGGATATCTTAACCTTTATCCTTTCTACTTGATTTACCTTAACCTCTTTGCCTGATTCATCCTAATATCCTTTTTAAAGACCCTGTTTCTGTGTCCTTCTTCCAAAGGACTAAATTTCTGAAAAGTCTTTCTCATTTAACTATGGAAACTTAAATTCTTAGCAATTAAACAAACTGAATTTTAACCATTGCCATGTTGACCTTTTCTCAAAATGGCAGCATCCTTTAATAGTACAGACGTAGCTTCATTTTCATTAAACCACACACCATCTTTATATGGTTGGGGTTGAATTCCTTTAAGGTGGAGGTTTGGACCAGAGAAGAAGTAAATTGATTTGAGGAAGTTGTGTCTAGTGTGGGAAAGCCAATGTCCCTGTAGAGCTCAAAAAAAAGAGAGAGAGATTTCAGTGATTCGAGTCTCCTTGGAAACCCAAAGGGGTGGAGACACACAAGAGCACAGCTCAGCTGAAGGGTTAATTACCAGGGTCCCAAGTTCGGGGAGATTAACCAAACAAATGGAGTGGGATGGTCAGAAAGGGAGAGTTTAGCTCCTGGGAACAAATCACTCATGTCAGGGATAATGTATACTGGTTACTGCTTCTGTCTGGGCCTTCTTTGTGTAATATTTCTATTCTTCATCTTTATTGCCCAGATTGGTTTTCATAAATCTTGAGAGTAGAGCATGAAATTCATACGCCTAGAAATGGAAGATATAGGAGAAAAAATTCATGTGGCTGATACCTTTAGACCTTCTAGTTAATGTCTACACAATTAATATCTGGTATCAATGAAAAAAATCCACTTAATAAATCATTTGATATGCAAGAAAAATAAGCTGGTTAAATGGTTTTTCAAAACTGTTAGTATAATGTGGATACAGTATGTATGTAGGAAGGGTGTCAGGAGAAGATTTAATTTTCCTCCTCTATATAATTAGGGGCTCTGACTAGATAATGTCTTAAACTCCCTTCCAACTCTGATATTCTATGGTTCAATGATTCTGTGTTGGCCTAGAAGAAAGCTATGGACAACTAGGTAAAAAAAAATTCAAAATTCCTATTTATGCTATATTCCAAAATGAGATCCACAGAAGGGGATTAGGAAATTATAGAACAATTGAAGTAAAATTGTATTTATTATCTAACACGCTAATCAGTGTCTATAGAGAAGATTATTCTGAATTATCTGGGTAGGCTAACTACACTGAATCAGTTTATTACTTATTTTACATGCATCATATAAATTTGGCCTCTGATTATAAAAACAGGCAGTATGAGTTACTATTAGCTAGCTTCATGAATAATGAAGTGCCTCAGTTTCCTCATGTAGACAAGGCAGTCATTAGTACCTTTGTTTCTTGAAGATGTACTAATATTTGTGTCATATAAGGAGAACTGGCTGGGGACTTGGAAGCCTTTAAGTCCAATCTCCTCATACTATAGGCAAAGAAAGTGAAGCACAGATAAATTAAGGATATGTTCCAAGGTCTTAAGTGCCTAAAGTAAGATTTAAATCCTTACTGATTTCAATTCCAATATCCTACTCTTTGTTATGGCAGCTAGGTAGTTCAGTGGATGGAACTGGATCCAGAGTCAGAAAGACTCCTTTTGATAAATTCAAATCTGGCATCAGATATTTACTATTTGTGAACTTGAGCAAGTCACTTAATCCTGTTTGCATCATTTTCCTCATCTATAAATGACCCAGAGAAAGAAATGGCCAACCATATCAATATCTCTGCCAAGAAAACCCCAAAATTGGGTCATGAAAGTCACACAGGACTGAAAGTGACTGAATAACAACAATTCTTTATGTCATGTCATCTCATATATAAAATGTGAATGCCTTTCTAGTAAGAATTTTTATTTTGTATTTGCATCCTTAGTGACCAAAACATAGCAGGTCTGATCAATGTTTATTAATTGATTGATTGATGTCAAGTCTTAAGTTTTAAAAAGAACATTAATTCCAACAATTTTGTGAAATAGTCAGTATAAATATTATTGTCTCCATTTTCCAGGCATAGAAATGGGGATCTGAGTAAGTAGGTGATCCTCCCACAAATATCATATTGCTGGTAAGTACCTTAGGAGGTCTCCTGATGCTAAGTCCAGCCGATATTCCACAAGGTTACTTTGTCTCTCATGTGCAGAATAAAGATGAATACATCAAATTCTTTGATTTTCTTGAAGGAAGGCATTGTATCAATCAAAGACAATTACTTTGGAATCCTAAAGCTGAAAAGAGAATCACCAGAGAGATTATTTGTTCAGACCTCCATATTCAGGCTAGTTAATGTTTAAATAAGAGTTTCTATTTTCATTTTGGTGACATCTAATGATAATTTCTCCCTTCACCCCAATAATCCTTTCCACTTACTTGTATTGGTGGTCAAAAGTTCTTTTTTTCATCCTGCCACATTTTCTTCTGTTTTGATTTAAGCGCATTTCCTCTCATTTCAACCTCTGTGAAAATGCAGGAAAAAAAATGCTCAGGATCTTCCATTTAGATTTAAAGACATCAATATGTTTCTATCATTATAATGTCCTAACAATTATAGCCCAGATGTCATGACATCATATATTGGAAGAGACCATATAGCACAACCTTTTAATATAATTAGCATTTCCCAAAAAGAGTTTCTTCTTGCCCCATCCTATTCCAGCCCTATCTACAACAGAGGAAGGTCCAAGCCCTTCCTTCTTTCCTAATCCTTAGGATTTGTCATTGACTTCCTTATGAAAGATTTCTAGTCATCTAAAGAAATAAAAAGTCTCAGCAACAAATGGCTGGCCCCCTTTTAGACTTGGTGAATTTCAGAAGACCATAAGTTACCATGTACTTCACCATATCCTGCCCTCACGTTCAGATATATTTTCAAAAAAGATAAGTGGCACTATGTCTTTGTTGTGCTTTTTACCCTATTAAGGCAAAGTAAACTCCTTTTGTTATTATTTTAGTGATTTTTGAGTGTCACTTTTTCTTATTAGCAAACCTTAACTAAGAGAATGTTAGTATTAGAGCTACTCTCAACGAACCTCTTCATTGTATAGATGAGGAAATACCATCATAAAGCATGAGTAAAAAGCAGAGGTAGAACTTGAAACCAAGTCCTCTGATCCATCTAGCAAGCTTTCCAATGTAACATGCTTCCTCTATCAGCCTCAATTGTCATCTCCTTTACTACCTCAAGCCCATGACCCTGGACCTTCTGGATTTCTTCTCCAGCTTGCTCTATTAGTTATGGCATCTATGATGGAAATACGTAGAAACAGTATCTCAATCTAAAATAATTTATTAAAAATAAATCAAGGAGACTTGATGGAGTAGAAAAGCACTCAGGCAACTCTCCCAACACTCCCCTCCAAATATCTTTAAATTAATGGAATTTTAAAGTGGCAGGTTAGAGTGAGGCATTTTTCTGGCCCAAGATAACTTGGGAGGTCAAAAAAAGAAAGATATGATGAGGGAAAGAGGATGACCTAAAGTCCACATTGCTGAAACACCAGTGGTGGGACTAGGTAGTAGTAACAGGACTAGTAGCTTTGGAAGCTCTCAAGTCAGAGGTATTAATAAGGGCATCTGACAACTGGTCAGAAGGATTACAGGGTACCCCAATGCTAGAAGGCCATATGCTGTTTGACAGCTCCACTGCCTATAACAATTTCTTGGTCATAGTTCAAGGGCAGAGCAGAGTACTCTCAGTCAAAAAGTGGGAAGCTTGAGGGCAGCTATTTAGAAACTCCATTGCCTATACCTACCTCTGGGTCATAGTTCAAAGGCAAAGAGGAAAACTTTTCAGTCAAGGAATAAAAGCCTTGATGGGTAATATCAATTTTGACCCCAAGAAAGAAGGGACCCTGAGAAACAGTATTATTTATAGTCCCAAGGGAGGAGAGACCATGAGAAACAGTATCAATTCCATGGGAGCAAAGGTTCTTCCTAGTAAAAATCAAAAAGCAGACCAAGAAAGCAATAACCATACTCCCCCTAAATCATATCACCTGGGAAGTACCAAAAACTTCCAAACCCCTAAAACTAGGTATGAAAAAAAAGAGTACAAAAAACTCTAATGTTTGAGGAAGATCATGTCCCCACTATTATGGGAAGAGAGCTCAACATTAATATAAAGCTATAAATCACAAAATAAAGTGGGGAAAAGAGCAAACAACAAAAAAAGAATCTGACTATAAAAAATGTTATGGTGACAAAGATGATCAAGACCCAAACTCAGAAGAAATCAATGAAGTAAAACATCCATAAGCAAAGCCTTAAAGAAAATTGTGAATAGGAAACAAGCCCAACAAGAATCACTGGAAGAACTTAAATTTTTTTTTCAAAATCAAATGAAAATGATAGAGGAAAAATTAGATTAAAAATGAAAACAAAGAAAGAAAATTATGAAAAGACAAAAGCTTGGCAAAGATTACGTGCGCATGCGCGCACACATACACACACACACACACTCACAAATACTGAAAAAAGTAACACCTTAAAAAAACAGAATTGGTCAAATATGAAAAGAAATATAAAAACTCACCAAAAATATTTCTTCATACTACTGTGCTATAATAAATTATGAACTCTTAATATGCTCTTAGAAAAATCTGGAAGTACTTACATGAACTAATGGAAAATAAAATGAACAGAATTGGGAGAATATTGTATATGGTAATAGCAATTTTTATGATAATATGCTATGAAAAACTTAGCTATTCTCAATAATACAATGATTCAAGAAAATTCTGAAATCCATATGATGAAAGGTGCTATCCATCTCCAGAGAAAAAACTGGTGAAGCTTGATTGCAGATCGAAGACACTTTTTCCTTATTTTTCTTGGGGGTCTTTTTTGGTCTGTTTTCTTTCACAGCATGGACTTACTTAGAAATGTGTTTTGCATGACTATACATGTATGAGCTATGTCAAATTGTTTGATTTCTGAATGAGGGAGAGGAAAGATAGAGAGATAATTTGCAACTCAAAACTTGAAAAAAAAAGTTTAAATTGTTTTTGCATGTAATTGGAAGAAATAAAATATTAAATTATTAAAAATAATTCCCTAAAAGTCAGAACTAGGCAAGTGAAAACTGATGACTCTGTGAGATATTAAAAAATAACAAAAACAAAGTCCAAAAAAATGAAAAAATAAAAAGAAATATAAAATATCTCATTGGAAAAATAACTGATCTGGAAAGTATATCAAGGAGAAATCTTTTAAGAATTTTTTAAGATTTTAAGAATTTTAAGATGACCTAAAAGCCAAGAACAAAAAACAATCTAGACATTATATCTTTAAAAAATTATCCAGGAAAATTCCCCAATATCCTAGAACCAGTTAATACTAAGATTTTGTTTTATGGGTAAAATAGTAAAATTGATAAAACTGGTTAATTTTTTAAAAGAAAGAAAGAAAAAAATCAAATTTCTAGTATCAAAAATTAAAAGCATGCATGTGCCACCAATGAAGATGAAATGAAAACAATTATTTGTAATTATTTTGCTCATTTATATGTCAGTTGAACTGACAATCTAAGTGAAATGGAGAAATATTTACAAAAATATAAGCTGCCTAGACCAATAGAAGAGGAAATATGACAGATAAATATCTTTATCTTAGAAAAGAAATTGAACAAGTTATGAATAGACTCCCAAAGAAAATATTCTCAGCATCAGATGGATTCACAAATAAATTCTACCAAACCTTTAAGGAACAATTAATTCCAATACCATATAAACTATTTGAAAAATAAGTAAAGAAATGCCATCAAATTTTTTTTATGACACAAATAAAGTTTTGATACCTAAACCATCAAAAGCAAAAGAAAGAAAATGATATATCAACTTCTTAATGATTATTGATGCAAAAATTTTAAATAAAATACTAGCAAAGAAATTACAGCAATATATCATAAAGATCAAACATCATGAAGAGATGAAGACTTAACAGGAATGCAGGGCTGGTTCAACAGTAGAAAAACCATCAGCATAATTGACCATATCAAAAACAAAGGCAACAAAAATTATATGATTATATCAATGGATACAGAAAAAGCCTTTAAATACAATGTCTATATCTATTAAAAACCTAGAAAGCATAAAAATTGATGAAGCTTTTTTTAATGGATATGTAATATCTATCTAAAATCAAGATACAGCATTATCGTTAATGGGGATAAATAAACAAACTATTCCTAATAAGATCTGGAGTGAAGTAAGGATTTTCATTATCATTCAATGCTGCACTAGAAATGTTAGCAATAACAATTTAAAAAGGAATTGAAGAAATAAAAATAGGAAATAAGTACAAAACTATCACTCTTTGCAAATGATATGATAGCATATACAAAGAAAAAACTAAAAGTAATTAACAACTTTAACAAAACTGCAGAATAGGAAATAAACACATACAGAAATCACTCATATGCAAAACACTTCACACAAATGAAGACAGATCAAAACAACTGGAAAAATATTAATTGCTCTTGGTTAGGCCGAGCCAATATAATAAAAATGACAATTCTACCTAAGTTAATTTACTTATTTGGTACCATACTAATCAAACTACAAAAGAATAATTTTATAGAGCTAGAAAAATAGTGACAAAATTCATCTGGACGAACAAAAGGGTAAGAATATTAATAAAATCAATGGGAAAAAAATGTGAATGAAGTTAGCCTATCAGTACCAGATCTCAAATTGTATTACAAAGCAATAATCATAAAAATACTCTGGTATTGGCTAAAAAATAGAAAACTGGATCAGTGGAATAAATGAGGTATACAAGGAAATGGTAAAACACCATAGTATTTTAGTGTTTGGTAAGTCCAAAAATCCAAGTTCTTAGCTTAAGAATTTACCATTTGACAAAAATTCTGGGGAAACTGGAAAACAATTTGGCAGAAACTAGGATTATATCAAAATTTCATACCTATTTAATGTCTATGCATAAATGATTTAAACATGAAGGATGATATAAATAAATTGGGGGATCATAGAAAATATACTTGTCAAATTTATGGATGAGGGAAGAGTTTAGGACAAAACAAGAGATAGAAAGGAAAACTAAAAGTTAATAAATAAATTTTGATTACATAAAATTGAAAAGTTTTCATAAAAACAAAATTAATGCAGGCAAAATTATAAGGAAAAATATAAAGTAGGGGAAAAATTTACAGCAAGTTTCTCTGATAAAGACTACATTTCATATACATATATGGAACTAAGATAAATTTATAAAAATAAGAGCTATTCACTAGTTGAGAAATCATCAACATATATGAAAAAGAAGTTTTCAGAAGAAATAAAAGCTATCAATAGTGACATGAAAAAAATACTATAAATCACTGCTCATTAGAGACATTCAAATAAGAACAATTCTGATATACAACCTCACAACCATTTGATTGGCTAATATACCAGGAAAGATAGAAGACAAATGCTATAGGAGATGTGGAAAAAATGCATTGTTGGAACTATGGACTTGTCCAGCCATTCTGGAAAACAACTTGAAATTACACCCAAAGGGTTATAATTTGTATCTACCCTTTAATCCATTAGTTATTCAGCAATATTACTACTAGGTCTGTATTCCAAAAAGATAAAAGAAAAGGGGAAAGGAACATTACTTGTAGAAATATACATAACAGCTCTGTTTGTAGTGGGAAAGAATTGGAAATTGAGGGGTTTTGTTGAGGAATTGCTCTACAAGTTGCTGTATATGTGATAGAATACTATTGTGCTGCAAGAAATGATGAGAAGGATGGCTCTAGAAAAACTTTACAAGACTTATATGAACAGTGACAAATTGTAGTAAGAACAAGAGAACATTGTACACAGTAACAGCAATATTGCCAGAATGATTAACTGCAAAAGACTGGAGTACTCTTATCAAGATAATGATCCAAGAAAATTCCAAAGGACTGATGATAATAAAGGAAAGAAGAAATTCTATTCACCTCCAGAGGTCACCTTCAAAGTCTTGAAGCAAAGTGAAGCATATTTTTAGAAACTTTAATTGTCTTATTTTATGTTTTCCTTTATAATAGGCTAATATGAAAATATGCTTCACATGACCTCATATATACAATTGAAATTAAATGATTTGCCTTCTCAAGAAAGAAAGGTGAGACACAGAAAGAGAATTCCAACAATGAGATGAGCCAGAGAGAGGACTGTGGGAACTGAGTGTGGAATACAACATAGCATTTTTCACTTCTTTTGTTGTTGTTTTCTTGAATCTTCTTTCTCATTTTTTTTTCTTTTTTGATCTTATTTTTCTTGTGCAGCAAGATAATTGTAAAATATATGTGCCAATGTAGGATTAAAAAAAAAAAAGATAGATCCTACTCTTGAAGATCTTACAATCTAATGGGAGAAACAACATGCAAGCTAATGCATACAAAGTGAACTATAGTAAGGATAAAGAAGAGATAATTTTAAAAGGGAAGGAACTAGAATTAAAAGGGTTGTAGAAGGTAAGATTTTCAATGGAATTTAAAAGAAGTCAGGGAGGTCAGTAGAATAGTTGAAGATAGCAAGGTAATTTTAGGTATGAGGACAGCCAGAGCAAATTCCCCAGGGCCAAGGGATGGTTATCTGATAAAAATAGATCTCACTTTTAATATACTTTTTAAAGTTTGTAAACTCTCCCTTTACTTACACTATTCCAATGGATCTCCATAACAGACCTTGTGACAGATATTCATATTACCTCCCTTTTTCCTTTTCTCAATGAATATGGCCATATGTAATAGAAGCCCCATGAAGAAAAAAAAAGCAAGTTTTTTCTATTCTTTTGTCTAATCCAGACCAAATGTTGCATTAGAATCCCCCACATAGTTATTCTGACCTATTGTTGAATGACTCCATTGTTCATTGATTGATAGAAAAGATGCTGCCATTAGCTTTGCTGAAGAACTTTCTTTTTCCAGTAACTTTTAAAATCGCCACTTGGAACATCTTCAAATTCAGGATTATCCTGTCCCTTAATATGGTTTAATTCAATTTACTTCAGGTCAATTCAACAACATTAGAGTTTCTGCTGAATTCAAAGCCTTGTGCCAGGCACTGAAGGTGAAGCAAAGTTTACAGTCTCATAAGGGAATAAGACATAGATAACTTTAATATGTACTATCACAGAAGAAATGCATTAGAGAGGCTCAAACAATTGGAGGCCTGAGAGGGAGCATCAGGGATGTTTTGAATCAATCCTAAACTGAAATAGACCTCTCAACAAGCTCTTTTTTAGGGCCTGCTTTCAGGGATACCTGGAATGACTAATTTTTTTTTAAAGTACAAACCCAAATTAATAAAATTTCAGTTAGACTGGACAATATCTAAAGAGCTCTCAGACTCTCTGGTTTTTCAATACCACCTCAGTGGCCCTGAGGCTGAACATGTGTCAAACTCAGTAAGTTCATAAACATCAGGCAGCCATGTGTTTGGAATCTCTGCCATTGAGTATAGAGCAACAATGGCTGATGGTTCATGGGGGGTATCCCTCCTCTCAAAGCCTTCAAGTGCCAAGCAACACAGTGCTGTGTCAGGTAGGATAAGGGGGATCATTTCAGACATACAGTAATATCAGAGTATCTGGGCACAATGTTTTTGGAACATTGGCTCTGGGCCCTATCTTCCAAAAGATGGAAACAGGGCAGGGGGAAAGAACAGGACAAACGCTATTTCTATAAAAGGTAAGTGCACCAAACCCTCTCTGATCCAGACAGTGAACAACTTCGTTTATGTTCCATGCCCGGGTAAAAAGCAACAATTAGCAAATACAAGACTCAAAGCTTTCTACTCTAGAGAAGAGCTGCCATTTTTAATGAAACTAATATTTTCTTTGCTTCTAAAGAAATGCAGTGGATGTGCAGAAAACCGTGTAATATTAAAGGTTGGGAGAGAATGAATCAGAACAATATATACTTTGTGAAAAGTTCTAGTTCCTGCTTGGGGGAGGGGGTGATGGTGGTGCTTCATCATGTTTCCTTTTTTGGGTAGGAAACATCCTGAAATGGTTAAACAATGGGAAGAAGATAGATGCATGATACTGGTGCCATCCATTTGCTTCCAGAAGAACTCTTTCAAGAAATTACCTGAGACAAGAAGCTCTATATATTCAAATCAACTGTTTAAGATAAATTCAGCCCAATGGAGAATAGGAAGGAAGAACAGCTACGTTCTGCAATATAGCTGCCACCGCTCAGGTATTACAAGAGGTTAAGACTTGAGCTAAGGAAGAGTTCACATGTGATACATTCTCCATGAGCTGCAAGTATGCTGTCTGGTAGTTTTATAAATTAACTTCTAATTCTTGTTAACTAGGAGCTAAACTGGTTTTTAATTTGACAAAGTAGAGCAAATCTCTCTGCACTCTCTAAATTTCAATGCCCTGAGTCAAAACTCTGCTTACCTCACTTTGGTTATAGCTCTGATTTCCAATCCTATTGGCAAATTCAGGAGTTTTTATAACATTATTCACTTTAACACTTTTCAGGTGAAAATTTGAATAAATTAGACAAACATGTATTGTGCATCTACTATATATGGAAACCTTTGCCAGTAATCAGGAAAAGAAAGATTTAAATAACTCAGTCCCTCTTTTCAAAGAATTTACAACCTAGTAGGAGACCACAAAGTTACTAAAATCATGGTCACTGGATCTCAGGGCTATAAGTATCTTTCATTGGACACATGTCAGATCTTTGTTACAAATCATCAGGGAAGGAAGGAAGGAAGGAAGGAAGGAAGGAAGGAAGGAAGGAAGGAAGGAAGGAAGAGAAAGAGGAAGGGAAGGAAAGAAAGAAAGAAAGAAAGAAAGAAAGAAAGAAAGAAAGAAAGAAAGAAAGAAAGAAAGAAAGAAAGAAAGAAAGAAAGAAAGAAAGAAAGAAAGAAAGAAAGAAAGAAAGAAAGAAAGAAAGAAAGAAAGAAAGAAGGAAGGAAGGAAGGAAGGAAGGAAGGAAGGAAGGAAGGAAGGAAGGAAGGAAGGAAGGAAGGAAGGAAGGAAGGAAGGAAGGAAGGAAGGAAGGAAGGAAGGAAGGAAGGAAGGAAAGAAAGAGAGAGAGAAAGAGAGAAAGAAAGAAAGAGAGAGAGAAAGAGAGAGAGAGAAAGAGAGAGAGAGAGAAGAGAGAGAGAGAGAAGAGAAGAGATTTGAATTGGATAATCTTTTATATCTCTTCTACCTCTGTCCTTCTATGGTTCTAACATTTTCCTTGACTCAAAGATTCCCTTCCAGACATTGTTGTTACAGGGTGGTAGCTGATGCAGTGGACCAAAATTTACACTATTTTGTACCGCCTCTGACTAAGGACAAACTCAGCATGATAATTAACAGATCAAAGAAGCTTCTTTTGGAATTGACAGTATCTTTTTAAAGGAACAGTTACTAAAAGAGGTCAGACTTGGAGAACCAGTGAAAAAAAAAAAGTTAGCTCTCTTTTGAAAACCCCCTGAGGACTTCAGAGGAGATGTTTATTACACTACCAAATTTGATAAATAATCCTTCCTTCTACCAATGACAGCTCAATATCAGCATTAGAGAAATGAAGAGATTTGTTAGCATTTAGTGCTCTTTTGTTAATAATTTGTTCTGTCATTTCAGTCACGTTTGACTCTTTGTGACCCTATTTGGGGTTTTCTTGGTTAAACTAGTATAATCATTTGCTGTTTCCTTCCCCTGTTCACTTTACAGATGAGGAAACTGAGTTAAATGGGGTTAAGTGACTTGCCTAGCATCATACGACTAATAAACGTCTGAATTGAGATTAGAACTCAAGAAGATGAGTCTTTCCGATTCCAGGTCCAACACTCCATCCACTGAACCATCTAGCTATCTTTTTTTAGTAACAATAGCTCAAATTTATGTAGCACATTAAAACTTTCAAAGTGTTTTTCATATATTATCACATCTGGTCCTCATCTTATAGAGGCAGAAACTGAGGCTGAGAAAAGATGATTGCCCAAGGTCACAGTAAGGCCTGATTGGAACGGATCTTTCAGACTCTAAAACCACCCCTCTCTCCCCAAATATCTGCCACCCCTCAAATGCATCCCCTGAACAAGCATTTCAGAAAACTTGACTGTAAAATGACTTTCTGTACAATGGATCCTATCTTTTTATTGACATTTATCTAATCAAAAATTTGTTATACAAAGTATCACATGAGAGAGAGAAGAGAAGAAAAGATGAAAGAAAAGAGAAGAGAAGAGAAAAGAGAAGGGAAGAGAAATAACGAGAGAGAGAGAGAGAGAGAGAGAGAGAGAGAGAGAGAGAGAGAGAGAGAGAGAGAGAAGAGAGAAAGAGAGAATATCACCCAAGTGACTGAATTGAAAACTTCTATTAGAGACAGGTTTAACATGAGGCCTAACCTAAAATGTGCAATTAATGCTTTTGTAATAAATTCTGAAATTTGCGATAGCATTCTAAGTCCTAATCTCCTCATCCTTCTCTTGGGTGGGAGAATTCCTGCTATGCCAGTGATTTCCTGTTATGATACTTATTTCCCTAAATTCATTAGTCTCTTCCTTCTTTACCTTCAGAATGCTTACAATTTAATAGGGCTAGACTGCAGCGTCAGACTTTTCCAGTAAGAACTGCTTTCTGAAACAAAATTCATTTGCCATTACAGGATACAAAGTCTTTTTTCTAGAACTTGGGTGCTCCAATATAAATTTTCAAATTGGAGCATGCTTGCTTGATAATCTGGTAAATACTTGTTAGTGAATGAACCTTCTTTCCTATTCTGTACTGTCACTTGGGACATTAATCTATTGACCAGAGATGTGTAGGGATCCAGCTGAAAAGATTATCCCAGTTAATTTACATTAAGGTAATAGAGTCTTCTCCTCCCAAGGGTGAAACAGCGACTACTACTAATCAAAGGCAAATCCCTTACATCACCTATCAAGTTCTGATGAAGAAAAGAATTCTCTGTTCAATAAGACTTTTTTTTCTAAGGTCTTACACTCCTTTGAAGACCGAACTGTAGCTTGAAATGTTGCATTCCATTCAGCAAAAATACATTTAGTGATTACTATATGCAAAGCACAATGCTTCAAATATAAGTCATGGAAGGAATAAACTTTCTTATCTACATTATCTATCTGCATCATAAAACCTAAGATTTCTCTTTTAAACTAGAGGATTGCATTTAGGGATTGGTATTCAGTGAACATTATTAAAATCCAAAGAAGTCACACTATTAGAGGTGCTATGTAAAAGCAAGCCCACTAACATTATTGGTGGAATAGCAAACTAGTCCAAGCATTTTGGAAAACTATTTGGAATTGCATTGAAAAATTACTCAATTATGTATGCCATTTGACTCTGTCTATTTGCTGTTGGGCATATTTGCTCCTAAAGAGGTGAAAGATAGAAAGAAAAGTCTCATGTGCACTAAAACATTTATTTGGTTGTGTATGTGTGTGTGTGTGTGTGTGTGTGTGTGTGTGTGTGTGTGTGTGTGTGTGTTATTTGCAAGAAAACAGAAAACAAAGCAGGTGACCAGTTGGGTAATTAAACAATTGTGATATATGAGTGGAGTTTAATATTATTGTGCTATAAGAAACAATAAATAGAAATTGAGAGAAAGATTAAAAACATTTACATGAATTAATGCAGATCAAAGAATCAGAAGAACAATATACACAATGACCATAATAATGTAAGCAAAAACAATACTCAGAGGCAGCTGAGCTCAGATTAATTGCAATGACCAATCTTCATCATGTGAAGATCAGATGATGACAAATAACCCCTTCTTTTTGTAGAGATTTCGGAAGCTCTAGGTGAAGGATATGACATATACTGACAGAAGCAGTTTTTCTATTGATTGGTTTGGCTTAACTAATTTTCTACAAGAACAATTTGCTACAAGAAGGGGTTCTGTAAAGGGACTATATTGGAATGTGACTTTGGAGTATAAAAAATAGGGCATCAATAAAACTTGGGGAAAAAATTCCCAGGGAAGTTGTCTTTGTTTAGTATACTTAGTGAACTATCACAGGAAAGAGTTGGCTTTCAATCACACTCAATTTTAAAAATATTTCACATCTTTCTGGGAAAAATTAGAGAGATAAATGAGTTCTAACCTGAAAACTAAAGCAGATGTTTCTACAGTCCCCTTACACCCTCAACTGTACCATTTTAATGTTGGATATCAACAGCCTTTATCATTCCTAAAGCTACTTCTATTTTGTAGCCTTTAATTTTGCATATTATTGAATTTATTCAATTCATTCATTCAACATTTCATAAAAGTTTGGAACTAAGAAGAACTTTAGAGAAATAACCTACTCTCCTAATTTTCAGAGGAAGAAACCCAACTGCAGAAAAATTAAGTCATTTGCTCAACATTATTCAGATCATAGAGTATTCAGATTTCTGTGTTTCTGAAATTAGAAGATCAGGATTCAAAACTGTGGGAAAGTGAGGTGGCACAATAGAATACTGGGCATGGGGTCAGGAGGATACTCCTGAGTTCAAATCTGGCATCTGATACTTACTAGCTGTGTGACCCTGGGCAAGTCACTTGATCCTGTTTGCCTCAGTTCCTCATCTGTAAAATGAGCTGAAGAAGGAAATGGCAAATCAATCAAGTATCTTTGCCAAGAAAACCTCCACATAGGGTCAATGAAATGACAGAACAACAAAACAATAAAACCTGGGACAATCTACTTAATCTTTCCTTAACCTTTCTTTTCTATTTTCTTTTTCCTTTCACTCTTGTCACAATACCATGCTACATTCTGAGTTTCAGGAGACTTGATGGTATATAAGATATCCTTCTGAATGCTCAAAATGTAGATCGGAAGATAAGATTCATGAATATAAAAAGATTAATAATACTTTAATGTAAATATTATCTTAAAAATATATATATAGATTGTTCAGCATAGTGGAGTGGAAAGAAGGATGAATTCAGAAACAGTAAAACTTGTATTAAAATTGTATCTCTGACATATACTCTTTGGGTTCTTGAGCTTCTTGAGGACAAGGATTATTTTTTTTATATATACCCAACACTTAGTACAATGCCTAGCACACTGCAGTTAATAAAGATTTGATAATTAATGGATAAACTGACCATAAACAAATCACTTAACTAATCTTCTAAGTATTAGTTCTTTATTCGAAGGCTAGGTCTAATCACATCTGTATGATAAGTTTCACAGTATTTTTAGGACCAAATTAAAGAAAGTATGTAAAAGTACTTTGCAAACTTCAGAGAGTGTCAATATGTCAAAGGGGTATGTGCAAAGTATCCTTAGAGTGGACTAGGGAAAGTCAGGTGAAGGAGGGGTCATCATTTGATTCTTGATGACTTGTGATGTCTTAAAAATACAAAGAGCAGTGGAAAGAACTCTAGACTTGGGAACTAAGAAACTGGGGTTTTAGTTCAAACTGTCAAATTCTGATCAAATTGGATAATATTTATAAATCACTTAGCATAGTGATCCAGACATAGTACCTACCTTCACTTTTTATTTTTTTTTTCTCCTCCCCTTCCTAGCTAGCTGCAAAATCTTTGGAGAAAAAAATATTTCTTCTAAGTCTCATCTTATTCATGTGTAAAATGAGGACATTGAAGCAGAATCCTGAGTTTCTCTTTCAGTTCTTTTATGAAGTGTCATGGGAGAGGTGAAACTTGAACAAACTCTTGATTTATTGATTTAAAGGTAGGAAAGTCCTACCTGAGGTCCTCCTGACATTAAGTCCAACACTCTATCCAGTACACCAGAAGTATAAAACTCTGATGCAAACAAGAGTGCAACCCAAATCAATTAAAATATAATTGAACAAATAAGATAGCTTATCAATATCAAATCTTAAATCATATTACAAAATGTTAACCATAAAAACAATCTGATACTGGTTAAGAAATAAAGTAATGAATCAATAAAATAGATTAAATGCACAACAAATAATTTAATAAAATGGCCAGTGTTTGATAAATCCAAAGATCCAAGCTTTGAAGACAAAAATTCACTATTTGACAAAAACTGCTAGGACAACTGGAAAGCAGTTTGGCAAAAATTAGGTATACACCAATATCTCACACCATATACCAAGATAAGGTCAAAAAGAATACATGATTTAGAAGGTGATATCATAAGCCAATGAGGGGAGCATGAAATCTATCAGATCTATAGGTGATGACAGAGTTTATGATAAAAGAAGAGATAGAATTCATTATGAAATGTAAAATGAATAGTTTTATTATATTAAATTAAAATGGCCTTGCACAAACAAAATCAATGAAGCCAAGATTAAAACAAAAGCAAAAAACTGTTTTATAGCAACTTTTTTCTCATAAGGGTCTCATTTCTTATATAGTGAGAATTAAAACAAATTTGTAAAAATATAAGTCATTTCTCAATTGATAAATAAATGACCAAAGGACATAAACAGGCAGTTTTTAGAAGAAATCCAAATTATGAAAAAAATGCTCTAAATCACTACTGATAGAGAAATGCAAATTATAACAATCTGAAGTATCACCTTTTACCTTTCAGATTAACTATCATGACAGAAAATTAAAATGACATGTGTTAAAGGGAATGTGGAAAAAATGAGCAAAAATAGTACATTATTGGTGAAGTTGTGAACTGGCTCAACCATTCTAAAGAGTAATTTAGAACTGTGCCCAAAGAGTTAAAATACTGTGTGTGCCCTTTGACTCAGCAATATCATTGCTAGGACTGTATCTCAAGGAGGTCAAAGAAAAGAGAAAAGAAAAAAATATTAATTGAATCTCTTTTAGTGGTAGCAAAGAATTAGAAATTGAAAGGGTGCCCATCAATTGGGGAATGGCTGAAAAAGCCAGGGAATAAGATTGTGATGGAATTCCATTGTGTGATAAGAAATGTCATGGGTGATGATTTCAGAAAAATTTGGAAAGACCTATAGAAATTAATGCAAAATGAAATGAGAAGAACCAAGTAGAACATGATGTATAGTAACAGCAATATTGTACAATGATCAACTGTGAACTACTTAGCTATTCTCAGCAATACAATGATCTAACACAATGCTGAAGTACTTATGATGAAAACTGATGTAATATGAATGCAGATCAAAACACATTTTTTTATATTTTCTTTATGTTTATTAAAATTTTTATCTGCATTTTCTTTTGCTGTATGGCCAATATGGTTAATATGTTTTACACAACTGCATGTGTATAATCTATATCAAATTGATTGCCTTTTCAATGTAGAGGGGGAAGGAAGGGAAAAAAATTTTTTAAACTGTTAAAAATGATGTTGCATGCAATTTAAAAAATAAAATATGAAAATTTTCATTTGAAAAATGCAATTAGGTTGTGTTTAACAAAACAAATTGAAATACAACATAGATAATGTTAATGTGTCATTTTCTAAGTTCATATGAAACCAACAAGGATCTACTTTTATTTGAATTTAATACCACTTTTCTACACTAGTCTCTATACTAACCTGCCTTTCATTAATGCCTACAAAATGTTATTAATATTTATTCAAATGAATAAATATATTTATAAAGATAAAGATAATGATAAATAAATATATTTGTGGTTCATGTTTGAAGAGAACCAGTGTCAGTCCTCACTATGTTGGAGTCAAGATATAGTGTGTACAACTGTGGCTGATCAGGCCAAAATCATCTCAGAAGGCTCTACCACAGATAGTCCATATACATATATATATATATACATACATATTTTTTGTTAATAAATTAATTAATTTACATATATATAGAGAAACATATTTGTTCAAATGAATAAATATGCATGATGGACTTTCAAACTTTATAGCACTATATAGCTTCTTCCAATCATAAGGTTAAAGTTCTAGAGATGGAAGGCACCCCAGAAGTCATCCAGTTCAACTGCATCCTTTTAGAAATGATCAAGACAACTTGTTTAAAGTCCCACAAGTTGTAAGAAAAATAAATTTGAATGGAATTATTCTGTCTCCAGAGTCAGTATTCTTTCCATTATCTAGTCCCTAGTTAAAATTAAATAACAATAATAATGCTTATTATTAATGATAGAGAATAGGATTTGATTCAGAAATTTCACAAAATTTAATTTAAGGGTAAATTTGTCCTTAGTTAAGGGTGAGATGACAAAAATGCACATCACTTGCGATGGTATGGTCTAGCTCCTCTGAAGGGCTCAGAATAAGTCCTTGTCAGGATAAGCAAAAGTCCTTGCCCCATGTTGTGGACGCCAATATGTAATGTGCTGTTGTCTCCAGAAACTGCTGATAGCTCTCTGGGAGGAGATCTGCTGTCTCAACTGCCACCAACTCTGACCTCGTGTAGAGACTTTTTCTCAATCTCTCGAGTGCCCTCTTTTATCTTCCCAGAGAATGGGCGTGGGATAACGAAGGGCTTCTGGGAAGAAATACTTCAACCAATGAACTTGCTCCTCCTAAACATGTAAGCTCCTCCCCAGGAATTCACAAGGGTAAAACTCCCCTAAAGACCAGAACTAGAGAATTGTTAAGTACCGACTTAGCACTTAGTAAGAACCTAATATCTCATTATCTCATTAGCACTTAGTAAAACCTAACAATCACTGACTATAATATAGTCTTACCATTTAGTAGATGTCTATCTCATGACTAGCAGTGAATGTACAGATAGCTTAAGGTTCCAAACTCCAGGCTTCAGGGTCCAGGTTCATCTCCTCCAAGATGAAATGGTTCTTAAATACAAAGGGCTATCCATGAGATGCTATGAATGATAAGTCATTTCACTCTGTGTACTTGCCTTTCATTTGAAATGAATTTCAAATGTTTCATCAATATCTTCCAGCATCATTCTCTCAATCCCTTTCTTAATCTCATGCTATTCTCTTTCCCATAGAGCTTTTTGATGAAATCTTTTCTTTTTTTATTATAGCTTTTTTATTTACAAGATATATGCATGGGTAATTTTTCAGCACTGACCCTTTCAAAACCTTCTATTCCAACTTTTCCCCTCCTTCCCCCCACCCCCTCCCCCAGATGGCAGGTAGACCAATACATGTTAAATATGTGAAAGTATCTGTTAAATACAATACACGTATACATATCCATAGTTATTTTGCTGCACAGGAAAAATCAGACTTAGAAATAAGGTAAAAATAACCTGAGAAGGAAATCAAAAATGTAAGCAGACAAAGACAGAAGGATTGGAAATGCTATATTGTGGTTCATACTCATTTCCCATAGTTCTTTCTCTGGGTGTAGCTGGTTTTCTTCATTATTAAACAAAGGAACTGAATTGGTTTATCTCATTGTTGAAGAGAGCCACGTCCATCTGATGACATTTTTTTCATAGAAACAGGCCACTGAGTATAGATTATTGAACTGACTCAATTGGATAGAAAATGTCACCCACATACATTACCCATGAAAATTTGAAAAACAACTTAGAAACTCTTTACATATTGTGAGTTGTTAGTTCATTCATTTTGTGCTTCTGTTCATTCAACAAACTTTTATTTATTGCCAACTCTGAAAAAAGGCCTTGCACTTGAAACAGAGGGTGATTCCAAAAGAAATAAAACACAGTCCCTGCCCTTGAGATCCCCTTTCCCAAACTAATTTCTGAACCTCCAAGAACTCAGAGGTTAGCATGGATGATGATGCAAGTGCTGAAAATTATAGCATAATAAGATAAAAATATATGAAGAGTCAAAGGATCAGAAGAGAGAGGGATCAGTTCCAGCTAGGGAGATAAGAGAAAACATCATGGAGGAAGTGACCTTTACAATAGGCCTTAATGTAGAGGTATATGAATGGGAAACACATAAACAACAGAACGAAAATAAAAAAATGCATGATACTAGCAAACAGCCGATCTGTCCATCAACCATCCTGTTTATCACCCCCTTGGGTGGGTGGGGGCACTAAATGTTCTTCTTGGCCCCAAACAACTTCTCTTCCTTCAATGACTTCTCAGAATTCAGAGACCGCCAAACTGGGCTTTATTGGCCCTGAGTGATGGGAGTATTGATCGAACATTTTATTGAGTGATATCTTTCTGGGAGGGCTGCACTTTGGATCCACTTTGGAGATACTATCTACAGCCCCCTCCACAGCATGGCCACATTGCTAGGCAACACTAAATAATGTCTGTCCTATGCCGTTTAGTTTTGACGGCTCGCACACTAATGTACTCATCTACTCGTGCGTTTTCTATTTCTTTTTCCTGAGAACACTTAGGACGAATCAGAGAAATGTGTTGGCACGACTTCAGATGTCACTGTGGTTTGCTGCAATCCCTTGAAAGATATGTATTTAAAAAGGAAGGAGGTTTTGCTGGTCCCTGTGTGAGATGACTAATCCTAATTAATCTCTTGGCATTTCTGAAAAAAAAAGAAGCCCATATGGCAAGGGCATATGTGCAGGGTGCCCCCAAAATCTTACTGACATTTGAAGCTTTAACCACTTAACCCATCTAATAGGAGGCCCCCAAACTTCCTGATTCCTGACTTGGCTTTCTAGGACCAAGATATAAGTGACTTTTCATTTTACAGGGATCTCTAGTATTAAGCAGCCTCTTGAAGAGAGAAGAGATAAAGGGCCCACTCCAGAATCAAGCCTCCATTCCTACAGGCTGTTAAATACACAACCCCAAACCTACAGTCAGGCTCTAAGTGAAGCCAGAATGCAGTTTGGCAGGAATATTAATTCTGGAGTAGACTTAGACTCTCTCCACTTCCATTCTCCAAAAATCTCACTGAGCAGCTTTGTATTTCTTGTTAATTTATACCACATAGTAATCCTGTTCTAGTTTTCTAAGTAGATAGTTTAAGTCTAGAATATAAGCATTTCAAGACCAAGAATAGTTTTTATTTTTTTCATTTTTCTATCACCAATTCCTAGCACTATCATAGGCACTTAATAATTAAGTGTTAAATAATCAATAGTACATAATCAATAATATTTATAAATTAACATTATGTTCCAAATACCAGGCTAAAAACTAGAGATACAAAAAAAAAAACAAAATATAGTCTCTACCTTTAAGAAGATCACCATTTAATAGGGAAGACAACAAGCAAACAAATATGTACAAACAAGCTATATTTAGGATACATAGAAAATAATTAATAGAAAGAAGGCACTAATTAAGAGGGATCAAATTGAATACATGGGTGAGAATGATTAGATAATTTTTGCAATGGGTCACATTTTGGATTAGTGAGAGATTCCTCGCAAATTGACCAATTACTCTTTCTCCAGGCAGGGTGGGAAGACTCTCACAAAGTCACCTGGGCATTTCTCCAGGTTAGGTCATGGGGCTGAACCTTCAGGGGCTGGGCCATGAGAAAAAAAAAGGTTGATAGTGGAGATTCATTTGGGGATGGAGAACTGCTGGAAGATGAAAAATGGGGCAATTCTGAAATCTGGTGCTAACATATCCTGACATAAATATATATATATATATATATATATATATATACATATATATATATATATATATGTATATATATATATATATATGTATGTATGTATGTATATGTATTTAAAGACCTGCAAATGCATTGATATAAAAAGCCACTATTGAGAAACTCTTTCTACCAGTCCACATCTGCTTTTTCTCTGCAATGGAGTCTTAAAGAATTGCATGGAAAACAGCGGTTCAGTGACTTTCTTAGGATTACGTGCCAATATGAGTTGAGAATTTGAACCTAGGTCTTATTCACTGCAAAATCAGCTCTCTATCTATTTTATCATAGTGCCTATCAGTATTCTCATCTCCCTCTCTCCCTCCCTCCTTTATCTCTTTTCTTTCTTTCTTTCTTTTTCTTTCTTTCTTTCTTTCTTTCTTTCTTTCTTTCTTTCTTTCTTTCTTTCTTTCTTTCTTTCTTTCTTTCTTTCTTTCTTTCTGTCTGTCTCTCTCTCTTTCTCTCTTTGGGTGCAAGGGCAAGGAAGGGTGTGAGGTAGAGAGGAAACAGAGATTAAAAGTCAGAAGTTTGGGATTGGCAGACTGGCAACAGCATTCTAAGCCCTTCTATGCTCACCCCTCAGCCTGCAGGTTGAACTTTTATAACTATTTATAACTAAACTTTCAATGCTTATCTTGATAATCACTTTAAAATTTATTTCCTTTAAAGACAAATAGAATATGGAAATTTAATGTGATTTGCCCTCTCCTTGACTCCATCTCTAAACTCCTAAGGATGACCTTTATGTTGGAAACATATTAAGATTTTAATAAGTAGCCATTGACTAAGGTTCCACATTGTCCTGTGTGCTGCCGGTGGTTAGAGGTATAAGCTGTGGTGAGATTCCATTTTCTGTGACATAAGCTGTCCCAGAGAAAAAATTCTGTGTTTTAAGATGGCAGTTGACTTGATGTTTTATATTCCAGAGTGTCAGCTCCCCTGCATTCACTGGCTAGGGGATTGACATTGACCCAGTGTTCTGTTGGAAAATTCAGAACCATCTCAAGAAGAAGCTCATAAGCAAGATTTGAAGGACAAACTTATTCTTTAATTTCATTTTTCAATTATGACACAGATTTCACTGTTGTTGTTTTCCAAAACATTAATTTAGTAAACTCTGGGGACCCTGGCCTTATTTTCATTAACACTAGAGCATAAGACTTTCAAAAGTGCTAAATAAACTGTAGAAACATTGGCTGAAATTGGTCAAAACCCTCCCACCCACATATGGCTGTCGAACTATGAACCCACTAGAGAATGCAGTCAGACATATCAAGGGGGTAGATGACTTATAGAGAGGACAAAAACACAACAGATTAGGATTTACTCATCTTAAAAAGCAGCAGAAAAATTGGTCAAATTCTTAGTTCCCTTCCAAGTTTCACATTCTTCTTCCCAATCATCATAATTTATGGATTAGGTTTTCTTGCCTTTCTTGATTTTCTTGTTAACATTTTATTGACCTTGGGATAAGTTCCTAGATTTCTTAATATATTAAGATAACTTTCCATGAAAGGATGGTGTTCCCTGTGAGCCACTCATGAATTTATCAAGAGATAAATTGTAGTTCACCCAACAGAAGCTGAGAACACTAGTCAAATTACCTTTTCTACATACTTTTCCTGAAATTCATGTCCAAGTTAGTGGGGGAAATGAACTCTCCAAGTGCTGAAAATACCCAAAACAATGTGTCTCCTAATCACTTTCCAATATCAACCCATACCAACGATATTTGTGTGACTATCCCAGTATTGCTTCCTTAAAATATGATCTTTTCTCCTTTACCAAAGTCCTTGGATCTTCTCCCAACTCCCTTCCCCCCACTTCACAGATACTTAAAGGAAATTTGCTGGCTTGCTATTTTCTCATAGTTCTTTTTAAATCTTTGGCTTGTTGACTAGAAAAGGTTGTCATGCTCTAGTTATTATGGAAGGATATTTAGTTACCAATCTAACAACATAGCATTACAGTAATTTGCGGGAATTGATTCCTTTTACATACATCTTCCTTTATGATGGAAAAATGTCTGTCCTCTAACAAGGGCTTTTGGAAAACTAATAGTGGTACATAAAAGTGATAGAAACTGATGAAAAAAGCAGGGGAAGAACTATATCAACAGATATGAAGTAAAGTGTGCAGGCCAGAAAAAACAATGTATAAAACACTTTAAAATATATAAATAAGAAATAACAGCAAAAGCATCAAAACTAAACGTTGTAATATTATAATGACCAAGTTTAGCCCAAAAGAAGAAATAAGAAGGCACCTCATCCTATTTGCAGATCTCAGAAACCTTATACAATACGAATACAATAGGATATGAAACATCAGACTTTTTCATTCGTTTTATTTAGCATTTTTTTTTTTTTTTGGTAAACACTAAATGCAAAGCACAATTCTGGATGCTACTATGGGACTAATGGTGGTTACATTCATTATACATTACTGTTGATTATTCAAATCATAATCATCCCATCTTTAGATATTTCCAAGCCTTTTTCCAGGCTGTTTTAAGCAATTTTATGTCATCTGAGGGCAAGGAACTTAAACTAATCAGTAAGGCTACTTCTGAATAGTTCACTAACTCATTCATTCATTCAGTCATTGATTGGTTTGTTTTGGTGCCTATCCTTTGTTGAGCAGAAGGGATGGAGTCTTCTTTCTCATTAGTTTGTTCTGCTGATTTCCCCTCCCCCCCACACACACTTTTTAAAAATTCATTATTATAAAGGATGACTCTCTGGGAAAGGGAAGGTTGAGAAATATTGTTCATATAAACACAAAAATTATCAATAGACTGTATTTTAAAAGAAAATTTTAAAATGTTAAAGGCTTCCAAAAAACTAATCCAATCCAAAGAAGGGTTGGGAAAAAAAAAGTTCCTCACTTCTTTGCTGAGATAGAAAAATAAAGATAAGAAACACAGAAATGATATGTTGACTGGTTTTACTAAACTATTATCTTTATTATTATTCTTTATTATAAAGGATGACTTCCTGTGTAGTGTAATGGGGAAGTAAAAATTATAGATAGTTAGAAAACAAAACAAAAAATGCTTAAAGAAAAAAACAAGCCAAAAATAGTATAATTTAAATCAATAGTTGAAATGTAAATTCCTCTGCAGAATATAAGCTCCTTGAGGGCAGGGATTGTTTCTTTTTTTTTTTTTTTTTTTTTTTCTCTTTTTGTCTTTGTATCCCCAGAAGCTAGTACAATACCTTGAAAGAAATACTAGATATTTAAAAAATTCGTGTTAAACTGAATTAAAGTGAACTGAATTTCCTATTTAAAGATCTACACTGAGATAAACACTGAGACAATATTGTGTGTTCCTAAAGCCTTAATGCAATTTTAAGCTAGTAAAGCTTATCAGCCTATCCAAACCCTTATCTTTAGGGCTTAACTAATGTAGGAAGAAACTGGAAATGAAAGAAACCATCTACTCTAAACCTCTCATTTTACAAATGTGGAAATTGAGGCCCAGAAAAATTAAGTGATTTTTTTTCTAAGGTCATACAGACAGCTAGTAGCGGGTCTGAAATATGATCTCTGACCCTCTGGATCCAACTTATAATTTTTTTTTTTAGCTTTGGAATCAACATTAAAATCACACCATTGAAAACAGATGTAACTGGGGTTAGATTCATAGTTTCTAGTAAGAAGGAAAAGGAACTATGATTACCTTTGAAACATTTGTGACAGGAGAGATAGTCTCCTTGGTCCCCTTTTCATAAACTACAAATATTGGAAGGAAAAGCTTTTTTTTTTTTTTAATCAGCTTTAAAAGTGGCCTAGGCAGTTATTCTTGTTTGCTCCCAAAAGTCCCAGAATGGGAAAAGCAAAGCCCAGTATTTCCATCAGGGATAGGTATTGGAAAGTGCTGTCAAGAGCAATTCAGTCGTCATATCTTGAGGCTTCCTGACTAGCAAATACACATACACATTCACAGACACTCAAAAGGGAGAAAACTATAACTTTTAGGCACCTTGATGAGCCAGAATTTCTAAAACTAGCATGGAATTTATATGGAATACAATCTGAGAAACGATTTGGTTTACTGTAGCCTTGAAATTAAGTCCCATTAAATTACCAGCCCACAAAATCTTCTTGTCAGTCTAAGACTTCCTCACAAAATATACACACAATTAGGAAAATCAAATCAACATTGCTTCCTAGTCATCTCATCAGCACAAGCTGTTACACTCTCTAGCAAGCCTGACTTTGTGGATTTTCCAGGCCTTCTTCCCTGCTGTTTAAAATCATTTCATGTCATCCTAGGGCAAGGAAGAATGAAGCTCAAGTTATTCAACAATGCTATTTTAAGAAGTTCATTCAATCAAATATTCTATCATTCAACAGTCAATCATTATTTATTTTGTACTTCCTAACAAGGTCTTTTGTTGAGTGCTCTGAAGGATATGATGATAAGACATGATTCTTGCCTTCAAGTAGCTACCAATTTCCTTAGGAGAAAAAAAAAAAAAAAAAAAAAAAAACTTAGGATAGGATTCTTTATAGATACAAATGATCATTAAACAAAAAGATGAAGTGCAGGGGGAAGGAGGGATTTGATGTCCTTGTGGGAAATGACATGAGAACAGAGAGGAGGAGAAAAGAAAGTACTTTGGCTAAAGGATCAGGAGGGGTTTTATGTAGTTCTGGGAAAGTGTTTGGTGGAAAGAGATTGAAACCCTTGGCAGAGCAAGGTTTGGAAATTTTCCTTCTCTCCCACTAGATGATAAAGAGTTGGCCATCACTCTGAATTTCAAAATACATTTCAAAATGCTGATGACTATGAAGTCCAAGAAAGAATAGTAAATTGTAGGGCTAGAATTTCCTTCATCAGAATAAAATATATCTTCCCATATATTATTTCATTGCTCCTCTCTACAAAATCTTTGTTTCTCCAGAGGCCAGGAAGATACCAGTTTACTTTTCTATATAATTAAGCTAGTCTTTATTGAGTTTCTACTATGGCCAGTCCTGTGCTAGGCCCTATGGGGGACTGACTTGCTTACAGTCTGGTTGGGGAGATAAGAGCCCACATAAAGTAGAGAACAATACAAGACCACATGGAATAAAGTGCTAAATTGAATTTCATCCAGTGCCAAAAGGTACAATGCAGACTGCAAGAGCCATAGGTAGTCAGAAAGGGAAGGAAACAATGTTGGCTAGGATTTTTAGGGAAGGCTTCATGGAGGAGGTTGTACTTGAACTGGTGAGGGTTTGGAAAAGGTAGAAAGAAATGAGGACATCCAATGTGGGAGGACATTCAATTTTAGTAATGATGAGCATGGTCTTTCTGGTGTCAGGGAGAAAAATCAGCCTGGCCATGGCCAGGTACATGTTGGAGGAAAAGGGGGAGATGCTATCTTAGAAGAATGTTCCCATATTCCTATCTGTCCCTTATTAATCCCATTATTTTAACAAAGGTATAGAAGCCTTTACTAACCTTCCAACATTTTTCATTGCAAGGTATTCACATAACAGCTTTCCAAAGAATTGGCCCAGGACCACACATCAAGCCTACAAGTTTGAAAGGATTAGAAACATACTTTGGACACATATTTCATCTTGTCTCCCAACTTCATTAAGATATTGCTGGAGCAATACCATAGAAAAGAAAGGAACTAACTCTTTATATAGCACATTTTTTTCTTCCTGCTCAATCCTCTTCTCACCCACATTTAAAAAATGGATTGCAAAGAAAGACTTAAGAGGATCATAATTATTTCACCTAAAAAATGAACGAAGAGGCATCAGTTCATGTCACTAATTTCACAAACCCAGGTTTAATCAGAGCACCTTATAATGCTAAAATATCAGCCTCTTTATTCTAAAATGTTTGTAGGTATCATCAAATCAATAGCAGTTGAAATACTCTTTAATGATACGATCATTTTAAAATTAGACTAATTTTAATTAGCAACAAAAGTGTTTGAAAAGGAAAACCTGTAGCTCTCTCAGCTGGTCCATTGTCTTTATTAATGTTTCTCC